>NW_027098964.1:1664442-1674442 GCF_037042795.1 Molothrus aeneus | reverse complement strand
CCGGCCCCAGGGCTCGGGCTCGGCAGCGGCTCGGCCATAAATCAGCTCCATCCTTGCAGAGCCGGTGGCACCCCCGAACGGGAGGGGATCCCCAGAAGGTTTTGGGGATTTTTTTTTGGATCCCAAAAAGATCCCAAAAGTGGATCGTCTTACCGCCTCCTTGCTGAAAAAAAGAAACCCAACCAAAAAACAAAAACCAAAAACACCCCCCCCACCCCGAAAAAAAAAAGAAAAAAAATTAAAATAAATAAATTAAAAAAAAAAAAAAGCCAGGAAGCTCAGGATTTATGGGCAGCGTCCCTGCTTTCCTTCGCGCCCCCCGGAGCCGAGGTCCGGTCCCTGGGCGGGCGAAACCGGACACCGCGGGAGGGACCCCGGGCAGCGGCCGCGCTCCGGGCCGAGCGCCGCCCCCGGGGCCGGGTGCCAGCGCTGCCCTCCCAGCCGCGCTGAAACCCTTCCTGCCCCGCAGGAGAGAGGCCATGGCCGCCGTGTTCCTGCCCGGCAACCTCCAGGACGAAGCCACTTGCTCCGTGTGCCTGGAGTTCTTCAAGGACCCCGTGTCCATCGAGTGCGGCCACAACTTCTGCCGGGCGTGCATCGTCAAGAGCTGGAAGGACCTGGAGATGGATTTCCCGTGCCCGCAGTGCCGGGAGGTTTTCCAGAGCAAAAATTTCCGCCCCAATCGGCAGCTGGCGAACATGTCCGAGATCATCAGCCAGTTCGCGCAGCGCGGGGCGAAAGGAGCGGAGGAGGACGGGCTGTGCCCCAAGCACCGCGAGGCGCTCAAGCTCTACTGCAAGGACGACCGCAGGAGCATCTGCGTGGTGTGCGACAGGTCCCGCGAGCACCGCCCGCACGCCGTGGTGCCCGTGGACGAGGCTTCCGAGGAGTACAAGGTCCGTCCGTCCGTCCGTGCGTCCGTCCGTGCGTGCGTGCGAGCCGCGCTTGTCCCCGCGCTGTCACCCGGCTCTGCCTCGCCTCCCGAAGAGCTGGGAGAGCTTCTCGGCCTCCCCAAAAAGCCGGGAGAGCTTCCCAGTCTCCCAGAAACATCTGGGAGAGCTGTCCCGCCCGGGTGTGCGCACCTGGCCCGGGTTTTTGGGCGGGATTCACCTCGCCGGGTGAGGGAGCGGCTGACAGACAAACAGCCGCGACTGACAGACAAACAGCCGCCACTCTCTGGGGGCTGGAGAGCGTCCAGAGATGAGCTGGTTAAAGCCGGGCTGACCTTTGCCGGTGGGAGCAGGGCACGTCCTGCCCCTGGCATGCTCCGATCCTGCTTTTTGGGGAGGTTCTGGTGGTCCTGGGGGCCGCCGCGGGGATTTCGGGATTTCCAGGCGAGCGCATCCCGTGTTTCCCTCCGTTCCCGCTTTTTGGGGAGGTTCTCCCCGCGTTTTCCTCCCTCTTTCCTGTTTTTTTGGGGAGGTTCTGGTGGTCCCGGCGAGCTCATCCCGCGTTTTCCTCCCTCTTTCCTGTTTTTTGGGGAGGTTCTGGATTTCCCGGCGAGCGCATGATGAGTTTTTCCTCCCTCCCCATCCCACCCGGCACAGAGCAAACCCCGCGGGCAGAGGGACGAAAAGCGACACCCGCAAATCATCTTTTTGTTGTTGTTGTTGTTCCCAGGAGAAAATCAATGCGCGCTTGGATTTCCTGAGGAAGGAGCGGCAGGAGCTGCTGGAGTTCAAAGTGAACGACGATAAAAAAACCCAGGAGCTGCTGGTGGGTCCTGGAGTGGGGCGGCGGGGAAGTCTGGACTGTCCCAAAAAAGAGAAAATGGGAACTTTTCTCCTCCCTCCTGCCCCACCACCATCAGGCAGAGCCTCAGCAGCCCTCGGGAATAGGGCTGGAGCATCTCGGAATTCTCTGGAATATCTCGGGGGCTCGGCTGGCCCCGGGGCTCTGCTCCACCCTTCCTCTTCCTCAGCACATCACCCCTGTGGCAGCAGAAGGGAAAAAATACCCGGCCCAATGAAAATAATTCCTCTCCCAGGCCATTCCTCCCCCAAGAAAAGTGATTTTTGAGAGATCCTGACGCTGCTTCCCAAGGTTTTAGTCCGGGAATTCCGCTCCCTGTGATTCCTCGCTATGAAAAACGCCAATCATTTGGGGTTTTTTAATTTTAAAAGTTTAATAGTAATGAAATGGTCATAAAAATAATAATATAATTAGAGTGATAATAATTTGGACAATTTGGATTAAGACAATATGAAACATTAAAACCAGAGAGTTATGGACAGTCAGGGTGCCTCTTTCTGGGCAAAATAAGCCCGAAAAAGGACACGTGTTAAGAGAGGATTAACCCTTAAAAACAGCAGCCTGTTGAATATTCATACGTCTCATTAGTGATGCATAAATTCTATTCAAACAAAGGATTTTGTCTGGTCAGTGTCAGCTTCTTCCTCTTAATCCTAAACGGCATTTTCAGAGCTGAGCAAGGTGGGAAGAAGTTCATTTTTCCTGAAAATGGAGCAATAAATTCTTTCTCTGAAAGATTTCGGTGTCCTGTGGCTCCCGTCTGGTGCCAGTACCTCATTCTTTTCTTAAGAAAAATATCCCACACACACAGTTCCTGTTTTAACTACAAAAGTTACCTTTTAACCACAAAACTACATTTACCATACTATTAAAATGTTAACACAGCGCTACTAATCAACACAACAAAAAACCAGTAAATGCCTGCGTAAAAAACACATGCAGTAAATATCTGCGTCAAAATACATACGGTAGATATCTGTGCCAAAATGCAGTAAATATTTGCGAAGAGCCATTTAAGTTGCATTTTTCACACTCACCCCTCCCTGAAGAAGGCCCCAGCCCCACCTCCCCACCTCTCTTCTGAAAATTCCTTTTTTGCCTTTCTTTGCCATGTTTCGCCCCCAGAAAACCATCGAGGCCGAGCGGCAGAAGCTGCTCTCGGACTTCGAGCGGCTGCGGCAGTTCCTGCACGACCAGGAGCACATCCTGCTGGGGCAGCTGGAGAAGATGGAGAAGAACATCTCCCGGAGGCAGAACGAGAACATCACCGACCTCTCCAGGGAGATCACGCTCCTCAACAAGCTCATCGCCGAGCTGGAGGAGAAAATCCAGCAGCCCATGCTGGAGTTCCTCAAGGTGAGGTGTCAGCTCTGGCTCACAGCCTTATTCCTCATTTTTCAGCGGTGTTTTGGGGGTAAAAGTCCTTTTTTTATCCTGCTTTTAATGAGTGGAAGGTGCAAGGAGGCGCCTGAGTGCCCCAAGCTCTCTCTGCCTGAGGGACAGAACGTTCCCTGCAACTTTTAATGATTTCTTTTTTTTTTCCTCCATGAACTCATCTGGAACTTTTCTAGCACCCCCAAGCCCTTGGTTTGTGTTTATGGATCCTGTAGGGATGATTTTGGGGGTGAAAGTCCTTTTTTATTCTGCCTTTAATAAGTGGGTGGTGCAAGGAGGTGTCTGAGCGTCCCAAGCTCTCTCTGGCTAAGAAACAGAATTCCCTTCAACTTTTAATGATTTTTTTTTCCTCTGTGAATTTGTCTGGACTCTTCTGGCACCCCCAAGCACTTGGTTTGTGTTTATGGATCCTATAAAGGTGTTTTGGGGGTAAAAGTCCTTTTTTTAGTCTGCCTTTAATGAGTGGATGGTGCAAGGAGGTGCCTGAGTGCCCCAGCCTCTCTCTGCCTGAGGAAATAATGTTCTCTTCAACTGTAATGTTTTTTTTTTCTTCCTGTGTTTTTCCAGAGGTTTCTCCGAGTTTTTTCGTGTGTTTTTCCAGGGATTTTTCCCGATTTTTTTCCTGTGATTTTTCCAGAGGTTTTCCCGGAGTTTTTCCAGGATTTTCCCAGGGAGCTGTCCCAGACCTGCACAGGGTTAAACTCCCTGCCAGGCTGCCTCCTGGGCACTGTCAATATTTGCAGAAGTTTTCAGGGCTTGGCTGTGGGTGGGAATTCGCCCCACGAACAACAATCGGCATTTTATTTAAAAAGGAGCTTGGGAACAACAACTGGCATTTTTTTGTTAAAAAGCAGCTTGGGAATAAAATGCCAATTGTTTATTTAAAAGCAGCCCTGGGCTGGCTTCAGGGTCCTTTTTTCAGCCCCTGGGGGTGGCTCTGCCTTGGTGCGGGCTCTGGAATGTGTTCTGAGGGCAGAACAGGCAAATAATGGCTCGGTTTGGTGTTGGTTTGTGGTGTTGCAATTTTATTTTATTGAGCGCATTTGAACCTTAAATTGCCTCCGCAATCCACCCTGCCTGAAGGAAAATCACTTTATTTACCCTGCCTGAGGGAAAATAACTTTATTGAGTGTATTTGAACCTTAAATTGCCTCCACTGCATTTTGTGTACAATAAACCACTGTTTATATAAAATAAACTGCATTTTATTACTGCATTTACTGCCTGGCGTCCCACATCCCTCGTTCAGGCTCTCACTACTCAATCTCTCTTTATTTTCCTTTCCAGGACGTGACTGGCATCATCAGCAGGTGAGGAATTCTGCTCTCCCCACGGCCTTTGGGTTTCCAGCCCTGCCTGAAGCTCCCCGTGCCCCGTCCAGGTGCCCCGGGGAGGGTGGAATTTCCCTCCCGCTCTCTCTGAGCCCTGGATCTCCTCCAGATTCCTGAAAATCTGATTTTCACCATGTGCTTTTCCTGTCAGTGGGTTTTTTTCAAGGATTGAGACCAAAAACTCCAAATTCCCTGATTTGCTCACACTCATTTCCCCCAGCACAGGCGCCACCGATTCCTAAAATCGGATTGGAGCTGGTGGAGGTGGGGAGGGGATCACCCCAAAAAATCCCCCCCATCGCCACAAAATCCACACCCAAATCCTGGTTTTTTCACCCCAAGGAGGATGAAATCCCAGTAAGGTGCTCGGGGTGGGATGGGAGAGGAGCGTGGGTGGAAAACGGGGCTGGAAATGGGGGAACATCCACAATTTCCTCACTCTTCTGTTTTCCCTGGGCAGGAGTGATGAGGTGAAGTGCCAGAAGCCCGTCCCCGTCTGCACCGACATGAAGATGCACGTCTGCAACTTCTCCCTCAAAACCGTGGTCCTGGAGAAGGTCTTGAAGAAATTCCGAGGTGGGTGGAAAAAAAATAAAATAATAAAATATTAAAAACCAACACCAAAACCAAAACCAAAACCAAAAACACCACAAAAACAAAAACAACCCCAAAAATTAAAAATAAAAAAATAAAATATAAAAAATAAAAATAAAAATAAAAATAATAAATATAAAATATAAAATAAAAATGTATAAAATATAATATATAAAATGAAAATAGAAACATGAATAAAATATAAAAAATAAAGAATAATTTAATTTCAAGATAGCCAAGCCCTGGGTTTGCAGGAAACCACTAGATGGCGCAGAGAGAGCTGGAAATGCAAAATGCACCGAAAAGAGCAAATCTAGGAGAGAAAAACCCAAATGATGGTGTCCCCATTCACGCCCCTCTCTTCTCTCCTTTTCAGAAAACCTGCAGGACGAGCTGGGAAGAGGTGAAAAAGGTAAAAAAAAAAGATTTTTCACACATAGCACCCAGAGCAAAGACTCAGAATTGTGGTTGTATTTTGCAAAGCCAAAAGAGAGGGGGAAAAAAAGAAAGGAGAAAGGAAAAAAAAAAAAAAGGAAAAGACACTTTAGATTTCTTTTTTTTTTCTCTTTTTTTTTTTTCCTTTTTTTTTTTTTCCTTAATTTCTTCTCTCTCGATGATTTCCAGATCCTGCCTGCTCAGCTCCAGAGCCCAAAGCCGATTTTTCTAACTGACGCCGGGGATCTGACAGCTCAGCCAGGTCCTCTCTGCCTGTTTGCACTTAACAAACCCACAGATTTCAGACCAAAAAAGCCACTCCAAGCCACAACTTTGCCAAATTTGCTCTGCTGGGCTCCTGCTTCCACCAGGGAATTGGGATGGAGGCCTCAGAGGGGTTAAATCCCAGCAGAATTCGGTTAATTCCTTAAGTTATTTAAGAATTCAAATTAAATCCCAGCAGAATTTGGTTAATTCCTTAAGTTATTTAAGAATTCAAATTAAATCCCAGCAGAACTTAACTAATTTTTAAAGTTAATTAAGAATTTAACTCCATTTCATGGGAGAGGTCATGAATTTGAGGGGCAAACCCCATCCACACCCCCTTGGTGCGAAGGTGCCCAGAGCAGCATTTTCAGGAGAAAAAAAAACCCTTTTTTTTTTTTTTTGCTTTTAACCCTGTGGTCTCCAGCCTGGGGACCTCAAAGGAGGACAACCCACGGGCTGGACCTTTTCCAAGGATTCTGCTCACAAGCAGCATCCCCAGGCACCTCCGGAAATGCCAAAATTTGGCAGAAAACACCAGAAACCACGGGAAAAGCCAAAGGCCCCTCGCTGCATGCCCAGGGGGGTGGGTGCATGTGCAGAGGCGTCACTCGCTGTGGTTGAACCTCAGACCCAAATCCTGACAATTCCTGACAATTCCAGGCGCTGGAGATGCCCCAGGAAGGAAAACACCCTGTTAAAAGGTGCTTTAAAACAATAACAACAACAAAAAAAGATTTTTAAAAAAGAGAGTTTAGAAAAAGATTAAAAAAAAAAAAGATTTAAAAAAAAGGGCATTGATGAAATCGGCGAGTTCAACCCTGTTTCCCCATGGGTTTGCCGGTGGGATTTGCAGTCTCTGATGCAGGAGATGCAGGAGATGCAGGAAATGCAGGAAATGTAGGGTTTTTTGGCCACTTTTGGGGAGGAACCTGGCGCTTAAGTTTTGAAGGGAAAATGATCCCAGCCTGTCCCTGTTTTGACTTTCCCCACATTTACGAAGCGCTCTGAAGTTTTCAATTCCACCGTGTCTCTTTTGCGAATTTTTTATGCCAGTTCCTGACCCAAACCTGTGAATTTTGGAGAGCACAAAGGCCTTTTATGATGCTGCACCTGCTCCATTTTAGACTCCCCCCAAACTGTCTCATGGATTCGTGGTGACTTTGCTGACTACAACCACAATTTGAGGTCACTTCCCCTGAGTTTGGAAAAGGGGAAAAAAAAGCTGTTGGGACCAGGCTGCATTTGCATGTTTGCTTTGGACTACTCCAGGTGGAAATACGCCCTCAAGTCGTGGCTTCCCACAAGGATTTGGGTGCTTTTGGGGTGGTTTGGGGATCAAAATTCTGAGATTTGTGATGCCAGGGGGGTGCGGAGCCCGCCTGTGTGTGTGAATGAGCTGGAAACCAAGATAAAAAAAATCAATTTATGTGGAAAAAACCATTCTTGATCATCTTTGCTGTTGATAACCGCGAATTATTTGCATGTGCTTTTATGGCGTTGTCTTCTCTCCTGGTGGCCTTGTGTTGTTGTCACCCCATTTCTCACCAGATGATGCATGAGATAAACCCCCCTTGAGGGATTTGGGGTGTTCATGGGGGTGTCTGTGTGGGGTGTAGGGTTTTTGGGGCTGGGCTGGGATTATTGAGTTCCAGGCTGGGATTATTGAGGTCTAGGCTGGGATTATTTAGTTCCAGGCTGGGATCATTGAGCTCCAGGCTGGGATTATTGAGCTCCAGAAACTGAGCCGCGCTTTTCCCTGCCCAAACCCTCGCTGAGCCCTGACCGCCATCTGTCCCCAACAGAGGACCTGACCCTGGACCCCGACTCTGCCAACCACCTGCTGATCCTCTCGGCCGACCTCAAGAGCGTCCGCATGGGCTGCAGGAAGCAGGAGCTGCCCGACAACCCCAAGCGCTTTGACACCAACTCGCGCGTTCTGGCCTCCACGGGCTTCAAGTCGGGGCGGCACTACTGGGAGGTGGAGGTGGGGCCCTCGGACGGCTGGGCCTTCGGCGTGGCCAAGGAATCCATCCGGAGGAAGGGGCTGACCCAGTTCTCGCCCGAGGAGGGCATCTGGGCCGTGCAGCAGAACGGGGGCCGCTACTGGGCCGTGACGTCGCCGCAGCGCACGCCCTTGTGCCTGGGCGGCCGCAAGCTGAGCCGTGTCCGCGTCTACCTGGACTACGAGGGCGAGGAGGTCTCCTTCTACGACGCCGAGAACATGCAGCACATCTTCACCTTCAACGTGGCCTTCCAGGAGAAGGTGTTCCCCCTGTTCTCGGTCTGCTCCACGGTCACCTACATCAAGCTGTGCCCCTGAGGCGCTGCAGGTTGGGACGAGTCTCTTCCTGCTCATGCCCGTCTCCAGAATGAGAAAAAGGATCTCCAGAACCCCTTTTCCGACTGATTTTGGTGCCCAGGAGCCCGGGCACTCCCAGCCCTCCCTCCCGGGCTCCTGGGTGAGATCAAAAAGACTCAAATCAGGCTGGTTTTGGGGGATGTGGGTTGAGGGGTGGGCAGGGAGGTGGTCGGGAGGGCGCCACAGGGAGGGGCTCCAGGGCAGGGGGGAGCAGAGAGACGTCCAGCAGTGCCCAGAAATTGTGGTGGCCTTAAAGGAAGGTTGTGGTCACCAGCTTGTGGTCACCAAATCAAAGATTGTGGTCACCAACTCAAGGACTGTGGTCAACAACCACAGAGACAAACAGAAATTAAAAAAAAAAAATCCAGTCAGAAATTTCCTGGTTCCTTCTCCCACCTGGGGAAATAATTTTCCCCCAAAAGCTGTTTTTGGGGTGCTGTGAGAATTGTCTGAGCAGCCTCAGGTGACCACTGTCCACCACTGCGGAGGAGCCTGTGTGGCTTTGTCTGCTCTCCCTGGTTCTCTACCCACAGATCCTCTGGAAAAGGTTAAAAGGTGCTTTTTTTGGTTTTTTTTTAGTGATGTTTGTCCTGCTGGACCTGAGCAAGACCCACATTTGTCCCTCTGGTGCTCCCGTGCTGAGGCTTTTCCGTGGACAGGACGTTCACAAAATTTCCCTCGTGGATCTCACACCTTGCGTGGATTTAGGTGCTCAGTCTCGTGTTCCCTCAGGTTCTCAGCAAAATCACCTGTTTATCCTCATTATTTGTGGGTTTTTTCCCCTGGAAACCCTCAGTCTCTGCCAAGGAGCTGAGGCTGAACTCACATTTGCTTCATCCCCTCTGGTTTTGCCAAAAAAAAAAAAAAGAAAAAAAAAGAAAAAAAAAAAGCAGCTTTAAAAAAAATAATCAGTGTCTGTTACCAGTAAAGGGTATGGGGTTGGTCAAATTTGGAGCCTTTTCAAAAAAAATCCTTTTGGAAATTACACACTTGGGGCAAAGTGGGGGGAAGCTTTATTTGATCCAGAACAACATTTCCTGGGTGGTTTGAGATGGGAAAAAGCATAAACTTCCAAAATTTTCAGCTGTTGGGTTGGTTCCTACCCTGAGATTCAAATTTCTGTTGTTGAAATTGTGTTTGATTTGGTTTGGAACTGCCTGGGTTGTTCTTAGCCCATGTTTGGGAAATAAAACATTTTAAAATATGCTATTTAAAATAAAAATAATATAATGTAATATAAAAGAAAAAAAGAAAGAAATTAAAAAGGTATTAAAAATATATTTGTATAACTATGTATCATAATATATATATGTATTATGTGTTGGGGTGAAGGCATATATAAAAATTATATAATACAATACAATATAAATAATATAATGGAATTCATATATATATTTTTGTATGTAATTTTGGTGGGGTTTTGTTCCACATTTGTTAAGCACAAACCGAATATCTTGAAATCCCCCAAATTAGGGGGAAAAAAAACCCCCATAAAAACCAGCTGACCTTTGCCTTTGGACACTCTTGGAGGGGGCAAACAGATGTCAGCAGCCGGGTCATTCCGCTGGCTGGACACCGGCCAAAATCCCTGTAAAAACAAAAAAAACTGGAGCTGCCAAGGGCTGAACGCCAATTTTGGGATTGAGCCCCAATTTTGGCGATTCCGGGTTGAATTATGCCCCAGGCTGGTTCTTTCCTGGCCCGCCTGCTCCTCGCCATCGTGTCCGGCAAGGAACGGGGGAAATGCTGCGGGGGGAATTTTGCGGGGGAGGAGGAAATTCCGGGAATTTGGGAAATGTGGGAAATTTCAGGAATTTGGGACCGTTCCAGGCGCTTTGGGCACTCCAGGGTCGTGGCCCAGCGGAGG
>NW_027098964.1:1546942-1661942 GCF_037042795.1 Molothrus aeneus | reverse complement strand
CCCACCGCCGTGGCCTCGACGCTGTCATGGTGGATGTTGCTGGCGGCCCTGACAGCCGATTTCACAGCTGTGTCCATCCCGGCCTCACCGCTGTCGTGGTGGACGTTGCTGGCGGCCCTGACGGCCGATTTCACGGCCGTGTCCAGCCCAACCTCGCCGCTGTTGTGGTGGACATTGCTGGCGGCCCTGACGGCCGATTTCACAGCCGTGTCCAGCCCAACCTCGCCGCTGTCGTGGTGGATGTTGCTGGCGGCCCTGACGGCCGATTTCATGGCCGTGTCGATCCAGGCGTGCGGCTGCGCCGCGTGCTCCCCGGCGAAGTGCACCCGGCCCTCGTGGGTGAACAGGGCCTGCGAGTAATCCACGAACTGGTACGGCGTGAAGGCAGCAAAAGCGCCCAGGGCGTGCTGGTCCAGCTGCCACTTCTGGATCACGTGCTGGTCGCAGGTGTACTGCAGGTACTCCTTGCTCACCTGGTGGATGTCCGCCAGGTCTTGCAGCACTACGTCCAGGCACTTCTCATCGGTGAGGGGCAGGAAGAACTCGGCGTCGTTGTTCCAGGTGTAGGAGGCCAGGATGACGCCCACGCCGCTGGAGAAGTTGTGGCTGGGGTAGTAGATGAAGCGGGAGGGGCGGTCGGTGACCGAGCAGCCCCCGCGGATCCCGTCCTTCTCCCAGAACCTCTCAGAGCAGGCCAGGATGATTTTGGTGCTGCTGGCATAGTTGATGGAGCGCAGGGCGTGGGCCTTGGCGGGGGACAGCGGCGGCAGGAACTGGATGTGCCTGGTGGCTTTGGCACTGGAAGTGACAAGGACGTAATCTGCAGTGATGATGGTGGGGGACAGTGTGTCCGGAGCACGGTAGAACACTCGGACTTTGTTGCCCTTCCTCATGATCTTCTCCACGGTGCAGTTGAACTGGACGACGTTGGGCAGCGCCTTGTGGAAGGCTTTGGGCAGCTGGTCAAACCCTCCGGTGATTTCATCAAAACTGGAAGGGGAGGAGAAGCGGGAGGTGTGGGAAGGATGAGGGGTTTAGGGAGTGTAAAAATAAAAACCTGAGCTCCTCTAGAGACAACAGCGGAGCTTGGGGGTCAGATTAAGCTGCGAGTGGCTCCAGTTTGGGATCACTCTGGCATTTTCTGTTGTGGGGATGGGGTTGGGCTGCAGGGACAGCACTCACCTCTCTTCAGAGAAGATGTCAAAGTCCCACAGGGAGGCGAGGAAGGACAGGTAAAACCCCGAGTCCTCGTTCAGCAAGTCACCGATCATCTCAACAGCTCCTCGGCTCAGCCCCCCGACCTTGATCAAATATTCCTGGAGATCCCAGGAGGAGAGAGAGACACAGCCTGAGGTTGTTACATCAGCTAGGGCTCCACTGGCGCTGTGCTGGCCCCTTTCTCAGCCTTTTTTAAGTAGAAGGGATCATTTATTAGGGAAAAGCATCCAAAAGGTGACAGAGGATGGGATTAGAGTGACACAGACAGACCCTTCTCAAAGCAGGGAGAGCAGGTTAATTATCAAGAGCTGGTATTAAATTTACCCTCAAGCCCATTACCTTGGTAGAGAAGGAGTCGTGTTGAGCCAGATATTTCCTGCAATCGGTGGTCTGGAACTTCTTAAAAGCCTGGAGAAGAAACATTGATGCATTCACTAGAAAAAAATCAATTTCCAAAAGTGCTGCCCAAAATTCTCTCAGGATTTCAGGGTTTGGTAACCCCTGCAGCTTCTGGACATCAAGTTTCAAGCAGCTGTGCCTCGGCGTGGCATTTTCTGCTTGTCCAATTCCTGGTGGACTCCTTCCAAGGGATTTCTTATGGACAAAGAGGGGTTTTGCAACCGCCTGTCCTTGTTTCTGAACCCCTGAGGGGTTTTGCAACCTTCTGTCCTTGTTTCTGAGCCTCTCTGCTTTTGACCCCCAAAAGGACCCTGTTCTTCCCCAATTTATGGCCAAGTTTTCTCCAACTCATCTCATCATTCAGGTGAGGGGACACTATGGGAAAACCTTTACCTTGCTCAGGACCTCCCGGTAGAGCTGGACGGGGCTCTTGCCCCTCTCCGACGGCTTCACTGTGTAATTCAGGACATCGGGGTTCCTGTTGACCTCCTCAGCCCTGACCCGAGCGCCCTTCAGGAAGTACCAGGTGTTGTTGTCGCTCTGGATGAAAGGGTTCAGCTTCAGGTTGAACTGGTGGATGAATTCGCGGACCAGCCTGGAAAAAAGGGCAGAGTGATGGCGCCAAAATCTAACCACCAACCCCCCAGCTCTGCCACCAGAGCATTTTGTCCCCTTGGCACAAATCTTGAACCCCAGGGAAGCACTGGGGATGATTTTCCCCCCAGACTGGGCTGGTCCCTCACCTGGCCACGGGGCTGGACACGCCCTCACCTGTGCTTGCCTGGCAGGCGCATGGCTCCCAGCTCCACGTACCAATCCTGTCCCTCGGGCCGGTACGTCCGGATCCGCCCCCCGACCCAGCTGCTCCTTTCCAGAATGGTGACCTAGAAAAAATTCGATGGAGGCTGGAGGTGTTTGGGAAATGGCTTGTTTGAAGTGAAACTCCCTCAAAACCAGGTCCAGAGGGTGGGACAGATCTCCTTCAGGTGGTGAATGAAGCACCTGTAGATCCAAGCCCTCCTCTGCTGGCCAAGACACCTCTGCCTCTGGGGCAGTTTCGCATTTCCCAATTCCTTGGTTGCATTTGGACACCAGCTCCGGTGAGAAGGTTCTCGTGGTGTTTCAGGGTTTTGGGGCTCTGAAAGCAGCACCAATCTGTCCCCACGTGCCTTGCAAACCCTCTTTGAGACTCGAGGGTGCCTTGGGATGGTTTGGAAACCCCTGGAATTTCCGCTGCCCCAAAGACAGAACGCAAAGGACTCGTTTGATTCTCAGGAACCAACATCAGGGGAAATTACTGGAGACAAATCTCCTTCCCTTCCTTCAGGGGTTGAACCACTGCATTTCCTTTTCCCTGGAAGACTTTTAGAGGAGGGAAACGAGCCTGGGAGACCCGTGTGGGATCCCCACCTTGTGCCCGGCGTCGCGGAGCAGCTTGGCCGCCGTCAGCCCCCCGATTCCTGCGCCCACCACAACCACGTGCGCCGGGCGGGCCGCGGGCTCCAGCCCATCCCGCACGATCTGCAGCAGCTCCTCGTAGTCCTGGTCGTGGAGACAATACTCAGGAAAGGATGGGAACCGCTGGGCGCTCAGCAGACCCGCCAGCAGAAGGATCTGGAAGAGGGCTGGGGAGGGAAGAAGAGGAGGGAAGGCAGCAATGTGGCGTTGGCACAAACTGTGTCGGCATCCAAGACCTAAAAAGAGGAACTGGGGTGGTTGTGAAACCCCTGGCCCCAGCAAGTCCACCATGGAAGGCGCCAGGAGGTGTCAGTGAGGGTGATTCCCATTTTCTAAGAGAAATCAGCCCACAGATGCTTTTTTAGTTCTCCATATTCATGTTCTGCTCGTACAGCTGTTGTGGTGAGTTCCCAGAATGACTTTGACCTTCTTAGAATAAGCCCCAAAGCTTTCAAGACAGTAATTAGTGTCACTCATGTGCAAATAATTGTTCCCAGTGACCTTTCCCATACCTGGGAAAGGGAGTTTTTATATTTTTATGTGAAGGGTGGAGGGAAAAGACAGGATTGGGCAGATGGATCTGATGGGGACTTGCACAGGCAGGAGAGCTGGAGATAAAATTTCACAGAAAGGTGGATGAATTGGAGGGATGAAGAGAGATGGGATTCATCTTCTTTAAAATTCCCAGATTAAAAAATTTCTACTTAATTTTAGAGAAGAGAATTTTACTCTCCTTTAAAATCCTCTCCTCTAAAATTCCCTCCTTTCAAATCCCCTCCTTTTAAAAATCCCTCCCAATTTAAAATCCTCTCCTTTACAAATATTGTGTCTTTGAGATGCCCACAGGGAGCAGCAAACAGACCCAGAACGACCATTTCCACCAGAACAGACACAACGTTATTTAACATTTTCACAGTGGAAGAAAATTTGGGTTGAGAACCACACTCTGTCCCATCCTATCCCCTGTTCCCCCCTCTCCCCCCCCCCACCTTGGGATTTTCCTAGTTTTGGTTTCTGTTTTTCAAAATAACTAAAGAACAACTTTCATTTTCTTTTCCTTCCCCTGACTGCTGCCAATTTTCTTCCAGGGAAAAACAAAAAAAAAAGCTTTGGAAACTCTACTCTGGGTATTTTTTTTACTGCTGGAAAATCCCTGGGAATTGTGGTTTTTATTTTTTCCGGAGCAGATCTGGGGTGGATCTGCCGGGAACACACCTTGGAACCTTCATCATCCAACACCTGAGGCAGGTGTTTCAACAGCCCCTTGAGCTGATCAAGACACCAACCACGAGTGTGAAAAATACTCAGGAAGAATCTGCTGCAGAAATCCTGTTAACAGTGGGATAAGGTTGGCTTGACCTGGAAAAAACCTATGGACCAATTGGGAGATCCTGTTTGGAGATCAGAGCAAATATCCTGGGACAGGCTCTTGGAAGTGTCACCTCCATCAGGTGGTTTTTTTGGGAAGATGTGGAGAATCTCCCCCTTCCATCAGGTGTTTTTTTGGGAAGATGTGGAGAATCTCCACCTTCCATCAGGTGTTTTTTTGGGGAAGGTGCCTGGAGCTCCAGGTGACCATGGAGCAGTCCAGCTGGAAAAGGGGAGAGGTGGCAAAGAGATGGAACCAAAACACCAAACCCAGACAGCAAGGATGAAAGAAATCCAGGAAAAAGCCCACTGAGATCTCAGGATTTGAGAGGAGGAATCACTCACCAGTCCCAGTCATCTCTCCAGGAGGAAGATGAATCCTCTGCTGAGATTGCAATTCATTTTATACCCCAGCTTAACAGGGGAAAAAAAAAAAAAAAAGCAACCTGAAGCTTCCAAAAATCCCTCTGCCAATCAGTGCAACCCGGAAGGGAGTGAAGTGCGATTTGTCATCAGAAGGGGAACCAGAAATTGAGCAGACTCAGTTTCCTCTGCTGGAATTTTTTTTTTTTTTGTCCCCCTTTAGTCACTGGAGCAAAGTCAGCTGTCCAGTGCATGTTTTGGGGTGTACCATGTTTACCCAGACACTGTGACCGCACCCTGCTCCTCCAGAGGCAGCAATTTCCCAGAAGGAACAATCGGGTTTGGGGTTTTTTTTCCTGGTATTGCACAAAGACTGCTGAAATCTGTTCAACCATCAGGGGCATCTTTCTGAACCCCGGGGAGACCTTAAAAATATGATTTCAGGGGTGAAAACGAACATTTCTGGGGAAAATTCATCTGCTGGAGGCTCTTAGGTGTTGGCAGTTTTGGCTTGATCTTGCCTTCATTATAACAGAGGAGGTGATGAATTGTTTGAGTGGGAAGGAGACCTTAAAGATCACCCAGAACTTCACTGAAGTGCAAAAACTGGATATTTTTCCTAGAAATGAGACCAGTATTTTTCCAGAATATGGTGCCAAAGCACCATAAACTCATCTAAAGAACCATCTCTTCGTTCTTGGACCGAGAGCTCCTGCTTGGAGCTCTCACCATATTTTATCCTGTTCAATCACCACAAAACTGTGGGATTTCACTAAATATGATCATAAAACACCTCAGGATGAAGGAACATTCAGTCAAACAAAATTTAGGGAGCATTTTGCAGGGTTTTGCCCAGAATTTTGGTTTTTTGTGGCATGTGGGTATTTTTGTGGTTCCTGCAGGATTCCCAATGCCACCATGTGGGCTTTGCCCAGAATTTTGCTTTTTGGTGGTTTGTGGGGGTATTTTTGTGGTTCCTGCAGGATTCCCAACACCATGGTCTTGGTTGTGCTGGTTTGAAGGCAAACCAGCGGGGGAAATCAACCCCACACAAATCCCTTGTGAGAGATTTTAAGTCATAGTTACAATTTAATAGAAAAATCACAATAAATGCAACGTATACAGAAAATTGCCTTAAAACCACAGAGTGAGAGCATAGCCTGGCCCCTTTGAGGCAGGGTGGTGGCCACAGTCTGGTTAAGCAGTAGTTTCAGGGCTGTTGAAGTGATGTTTGCAGTTTTATTAATTTATTTTAATTTTTACTTGGTGTCCCAAGTCATTATATTACGAGATTATATGTGTTCGAGATTATGTGTGCTCAGATTCAGGTGGTACATCCCCCAGGGTGGGGAGGTTCACCATGGAACGATGCAGTCCTGTGAGTCACAGGATGTTTTTGGGGTCATTGATGGTTTCTTGACTCCTTCCTGAGCTGTCTTGGTTAAAATTGGGTGACAAAAACCTTTGGAAAGTTTGCTTCTAGAAAAACTGAAGGACTGAAGGTTTTTCTTTAATTTCTTGAATTTTTTTTTGTCTTGGAGCACGTCACCATTTAAGAAAATCCACCAGCTGGATTGGAAAAAAGTAAAAGTATCATTTTTGGGGGGAAAAACCCTCTTGGTTTGGGTCTGGCTTTATGTTTTATGATTTCTGATTTGCTGGTTGTTCCCCTGTGTGGTGCCAACATCGAACTTCCAAAACCACATCTGAAAAAACAAATCCTGAGAGATTTGGGAATTACATGGCGAAACTGGCCCAGATTTCCAGGAAGATCAGAGAGTTTGGATTGAAGGCAGCTGATTTCAGATTGCCCTGATAAAACCTGGATTAATGCGTGCCCCAGCAAGCTGCTTTGGGATCAACCTCAGCGATGGGGACATCGTCATTTTCTGGGCATCAACAATCCACCAGTTGCAAAAGTTGTCCCTCCCATCTTCCTGCTGGCATCTGCTGATTCCCTGAAGGTTACGGGAAGGTGAGTTTCAGCCTGGCACTGGTTGCATCACGAGGCAGGGAATCAGAGGGTGGGAGAAGGGATGGAGATTTCTTTCCACGTTGCTCTTTTCTGGTTTTAAGGTTATAAAAAAAAAAAAAAAAGAAAAAAAAAAAGAGTGAGGTTTCATTCCACACGTTGTGTGGGGCATCATGAGCGTGTTGGAAGGCGCCTGGAATGGTAGAGTGCGCTCACCTGGGAGCATTTCCCTGTGGAGATGAAAAGGGACTGAGATTATGTAAAGCACCAGGAGGGGAAACCCCGTGTGGATTTATTAATGAGGTAATTAGCCCTAATGAGTCTCCGGGCCGGCAGGCACAGGTTGGAGAGCCCTGGGCAGGTCCTGGTGAGGAAAGATGTGCTTTCAAAGCATTTTCTTGTCCATCATTTCCTGCTTGGCCAGAGGATTCCCTGGATACACCTGTTGCACGCAACACTTTTGGGATTGGGGGCATAATGCAAGAAATGAATGCAAGAAATGAACTCCTCCTCCCAGGGAGGAGTTTTTATTCGTGGGGTTGTGATAACCAGCTCACCTGGAGTTTTGAGGGGAGAAAAACCACTTATTTTTACCAGGAAAACACCATCAGGGCTATTTTTCCGTGTGGAAAACACGAATTTCTTCCTGCCTGCTGAGAGAGGGGAACCAGCAGTGTCCCCTCTCTCATCTGGGCAGGGGGGGGATCCCAGCAAAACGCTTCCCAACAACGAACGATCCATCCCTGCTTCTGCCATCCCAGTTTTCCCGGCGGATCTTCCCCAAACTCTCTGGGCACTAACGCGGGTGAAAGGGCAGGAGCAGGAGGGGCAGGGGGCACCGCTCCCGCCCGTTCCCGCGGTTCCAAAGGGCTCGTAGAGGTTTGGGGATGGGTTTGGGATCGCGTTACCTCTAGAGGGCTCTGGCTAAACGGAGCTGCGGCTCAGCCTCTCGTCTCTCCCTCCCGGATACCCGCTCGGGCTTCCGGAGCCGCGCTCGGCATCGCCTCCATTGTGTCCTGCTGGGGGAGGCTTCTGGGGTGCACGGGGGGCTCTGGGCATCGCCCCCTCCCTCCCTGGGAACGGAGGACGCTTTTCACGAGGAAAAGCCCCGCGGAAGCCGGGGACGAAGGCAGGTAGCGGGGAGAAGGAGGGGCGGGGATGCGGGTCGGCTCCCAGCGGGGATGGAGACGGCAGCGGGGGCTGTTCCCGGTTCCTCTGGGGAGGGGACAAGGGACAGGCAGGATGGAGAGGGAGCTCTGGGCTCCGCAGGGATGGGGATGCTCCCGGATGCAGCCCCCGGCGCCCCGCCGCTGATTCCCGGGGAACGGAGAACCGGGAGGAAGAGGAGGATGCTGCTGGATGGGATCTGCCAGAACGGCGGGGGCGAAGCAGGGACTCTCCTGCTCGGGATTAGTCCTGGATGGAGGGGCTGTGAAAACCCGGCATTCCCCGAGGTGACCGCAGGAAAAGGGTGAAATCTCGAGCGGGAAGCACTGTGTGTGTGGGAATTCCTCGATTTCAAGGGGTTTCTCCTCCCTACAGGGGATTTTGGGGAGCCCCGAGGGAGGAACGTGCGTTGTTCCCTCTGCCATGGAGCCGTGGGTGCTGCTGGATCCGCGGCAGAAGTCTCTGTACCTCGACGTGATGCACGAGAGCTACGAGACCCTCATGTCCCTGGGTAAGGACGCCCCAAAAGTCTCTTTCCTTGTTGTACATCCCCTTGTCCTTCCTTTGCTTCAAGCAAAGCAGTTTGGGAAGAGGGGCTGAAGGATCTGGGCAAGTTTCCAGGGGGATTTCCCCAAGCCCCAGCTCTTTCCTTAATTATTTTTCTTCAGGAAAACGTTATTGATCTCTCCTAATTTAAATTGAAAATTCTGGGACTGGAGTGCCCCTTGGCATCTCCACATTTCCAGTTCAAACTGGGATCAGCTCTGTGTTGGATCTCTCTTCCTCCTCCTTGGGAGAACAAGATTTTTAGGGGGAATCTTGTTGTTGCTCTATTGTTTTTAATCCTACCCCTGCTCAATCAGGGCCACGCCCTCCCCGTTTTCTTCTCCCTTTTCCCAGCAGCTCAGGGGCTGATGAGTGAAAAAGCGAAATTTTTAAGGACAATCCTGTTGTATTTCCTTTATTTTAAATCCTGTTTCTCCCTTTTCCCAGCAGCTCAGGGGCTGGTGAGTGAAAAAGCAGTGGAGAAAGGAGCACTGGAGAGCAGTGCTGGGCACTCATCCCTCAGCCTGGAGCGGGAGAAGCCCCTGGGCTCCCACCGGCGCAAAGCGAAGCGCCCAGACAAAGCCGTGCCCCCCAAACCCGCCACGCTCCCCAAACTCGGCTGTGCCAAACCCCCACGCGGACAAGGACCGGCCCGGGAACGGCCGTTCAGCTGCGCCGACTGCGGGAAGAGCTTCCCGTGGGCCTCGCACCTGGAGCGGCACCAGCGGGTGCACACAGGTGAGCGGCCCTTCAGCTGCCCCGAGTGCGGCGAGACCTACAGCCAGAGCTCGCACCTGCGGCAGCACCGCCGCACCCACGCCGCCGGCGACCGCCCGCACAAGTGCGGCGACTGTGGGAAGCGCTTCGCTGCCGCCGCCGAGCTGGCGGCCCACGGCCGCGGCCACGCCGCCGACAAACCCCACAAGTGCGGCGACTGCGGGAAGGGCTTCGTGTGGGCCTCACACCTGGAGCGGCACCGCCGCGTGCACACCGGTGAGAAGCCTTTTGGGTGTGCCGAGTGCGGCGAGGCGTTCAGCCAGGGCTCGCACCTGGCCAAGCACCGCCGCAGCCACGCCGGCGAGCGGCCACACCGCTGCCCGGCCTGCGGGAAGACCTTCAGCCAGAGCTCGGACCTGGCGCGGCACCGCCGCACGCACCTGGGCAGGAGGCCGCTGCGCTGCGGCGACTGCGGGAAGCTGTTCCGGGCGGGGCCGGCGCTGGCGCGGCACCAGCGGTGCCACGGCCGGGAGCACTCGCACCGCTGCGGCGACTGCGGGAAGGGCTTCGTGTGGGCGTCGCACCTGGAGCGGCACCGGCGCGTGCACACGGGCGAGCGGCCCTTCCCCTGCGCCAGCTGCGGCGAGCGCTTCACGCAGAAGGCGCATCTGCTGCAGCACCGCAAGACGCACTCGCCGGAGCGGCCCTACAAGTGTGGCGACTGCGGGAAGCGCTTCGGGGAAGCGCCGCTGTTCCTGGTGCACCAGCGCGGCCACGCTGAGCACAAGAGCTACACCTGTGATGATTGCGGGAAGGGATTTGCCTGGGCGTCGCACCTGGAGCGG
Organism: Molothrus aeneus; assembly: GCF_037042795.1. NCBI lineage: Eukaryota > Metazoa > Chordata > Aves > Passeriformes > Icteridae > Molothrus > Molothrus aeneus. The sequence continues at coordinate 1,651,889 of NW_027098964.1, read as the reverse complement.
CACCGCCGCGTGCACACCGGGGAGAAGCCGTTCAAGTGTCCCGAGTGTGGCGAGGCGTTCAGCCAGGGGTCACATCTCAGCAAGCACCGCCGCAGCCACCTCCCCAAGGCTGCGGGGCCCTCGCCAGGACACGGCTCACTGGGGACACGCATGGAGCTCGCAGCAGCGAGGAGCCCTAAGGACTAAGAGGCTCCTCGGTGTGATGGATGTGGAGAGACAATTTCTCGGGAGGTTGCAGTTTATTGCAGCTCCGAGACACATGAAAAGTCTCTGTTTCGGCCCACACGTTCAAAGAATGAATCGGAGTTCTTCACTTCTCAGTCTCAGAGTTGTTTATTGTATCTTATCTATAAAATTTTTCTCCTGCCCAGCTGAGGTCCGCTCAGCAGGATAGTCAGAGGCACTCTGACTGCCCTCGGGGCGGTGTTATCTCTTTATACCACAAACTACGCATAACATGTTTACAATTACTTTCCAATACTTATCTCCTATGTTAGACAGTGAGTTTCTACTCTAAACCCATCTGTAAGTGCCAACATCACAGCAGAAGATGGAGGTAGAGAAGAAGAAGAAAGGCTGGACACACCCAAGTCCCTCCATCTTGTCCCCAAAACCCCTATTCTAAAAGCCCCAAAATCTACTTTTTCACCTAGTGATAATTTTATTATTACATTACTTAAACTTCTGTGGTTTTCAGGCCTTCATGCAAAGCTGGTAATTTGCTCCATGGGTCATAATCAAACCCACAGGTGTTCTGGGCTATGTGCCAGGGTCTCTGAGCCCCCTGGCAGGGGTCCTGGCTGCTCTGGACACCCAGAGGGATGTATTGAGTTCCGACAACAACTGAGGGAAAACTTGTCTTGGACACCAAGTGACACTTGAAGGGCTCTGGGGTGGGTGACACTGCTCTGTCATGGCACAGGGTGGGATTTATCTGCCCTGGTGTCTCCCCACAGCGATAGGTGAATATTTGCACTGCTACAGTTGAGACCTCAAAAAAGGGACAACCTGGGGGAGAAGGAGCCGGTTCCCAAAGGAAACAGCACTTGGCTCCATCGGGGAAGGATGGGGGAATCAGGGCTGGTTCTGGTACGAAAATCCAGGGGTGTTGTGCTGCCAGCAGGTGGGAGAAGGGGATGGAGGGGATGAAGATGCTCAGGGTGAGCAGGAGGTGGTGGCACAGGGCAGGAATAAACTGGGAACCCCACACCTCATGGACACCTGTGTCTCTTTGTTAAGGTAAAAACAAAAGGAAGGAAAGAAAGAATAAAAAAAAAAAAAAGAAAAGGAAAAAGAGGAAGGAGCTGTGGGAAAAGGCAGAAAAGGGCTGCGCACAGTGGCCGAGGCCCTCTGGCGGCAAGAGCTGCAAGTCAGGGCAGAAATTAAAAAAAACAAAACCACTTTGCTCGGGGGGAAAAAAAAATTATTATTATTATTATTATTATTATTATTATTATTATTATTATTATTATTATTATTATTATTATTATTATTATGTAGCCACAAGCACCACTATGCAGTGCAGGGCAATCAAATCAAGCTGTGGCAAGAGAACGAGGAGGTTAATATTGGAAATAAAATAAAATAAAATAAAATAAAATAAAATAAAATAAAATAAAATAAAATAAAATAATAAAGCTGGAGATTGCCCCAGCCAGGACAAGTCTCCAGAGGGGGCAGGTGAACCCTGAACGATGAATAGAAGACATGGTCATAAATATTTTTTTTCTCTAATAACACCTTGGAAACCCTTTCTGAGGGCCTGGGTACACAATAAAAGCAACTCCTGAGAAATATCACAGCAACATTTTGGGGAATTTGGTGTTATTCCCTCATTTTGCATCCTCAGAACAGCTCATAGAAGAGAATTGTTTGACTGAGTTATTATCATGTTCTCCATCCTAAACCCAAAAAAATTCATTTTGGAGACAGAAATTATGCAATCAAATGTTTGAAGGGAGCAATCCAAGATTTTACAGCAAATCTGGGCCAAAACGTCGTTTTCTCCTCGCCCCGCTCCGCAGGCTTTGCCCCCCGACTGGGCCCTGAAGACCTGGCTGCCCTCACCCAAGATGGCGGCCGGGCCCTCAGGCCGCGGGCGCCATCTTGAGCCGGGCCGCGCGGGCGGCAATGGGGAGCGCGAGGCCGCCGCCATTTTCCCTCGCGCCCTGCCTGAAGCCGAGGCCGCCATTTCGGAAGAGGGCAGTTCCGCTCTGACCCCGAATTAAATTTTTAACCCCAATTTATTCCCGTGCCCCACCGTACAGGGACAAAGTGTTTCCTCCCCGAAGCCAATCTCACCACGGACAGTGAGGAAATGTAGAGAAAAGCAGGAAAATGGTGCTGTTGTTCTCTGCATCTGTCGCATGGAGGACGGATTGCTCCCAGTAGGGATGTAAAAATCCCTAAATCCCATCCCCTAGGAAAGGGCTTTTGGGGTCGTTTTTGTACGTCTGGAGGTTTTGAATAATTTTTCCCTGAATTCAGCTTCCTGGAGCGAATTTCCAACACTTGTCAAATAGCCCCCCCAGCGACCCCCAGACCCTTCAGCCGCCCTCAGGCCACTCCTGCGGGCCCTCACGGCCATTAACCCGCCCTCTCCTACTGCGCAAACGCAGCCACACCTCCAGACAACACCACGCCCCCTGCCCGCGCTCATTATATACCAGGAGAGTCTGACCACGCCCACCTCATTACGGACAGCGCAAACCACGCCCGTTTTACCCTCCCGCGCAGGCGCAGCCCCGCCCCTTCCCCGGCGCAGGCCCGGCACCGCCCCTCGGCCGTCAGTCGGGGCGGCGGAGCCGTGCGGAGCGGGTGCTCCGCGTTTGGGGACTCTCTGTGGGCACCAGCGCCACGACCGGCACCGCCGCCGGCCCCGCGGCCGCCACCGGCCCCGCGGCCGCCATGGAGGCGCCTCCCGCGCCCCCGTCCGCGCCGCCCGCGCCCTGCAGCGCCGCGCGGAGCCTGCAGGACGAACTGACGTGCCCGGTGTGCCTGGAGTACTTCAACGACCCGGTGCTGGTGGCCGAGTGCGGGCACAACTTCTGCCGCGCCTGCGTGACCCAGTGCTGGGAGGACTCGGCGCGACGCCTGTGCTGCCCGCAGTGCCGCGAGCCGGTGCCGCAGCGCCTCTTCCGCCCCAACCGCTCCCTCGGCAACATCGTGCACATCGTCCGCCAGCTGGGGCTGCCACCGGGCCCCGCCGAGCCGCCGCCGGGGCCGCCTGCGCCCGCGCCGCCGCTGCCCGCCGCCGCCGCTCCGGCCGGGCCGCCGGGCCCGCCGCGCTGCCCGCGGCACGGGGAGCCGCTGCGGCTGTACTGCGTGCAGGACCGGCGGGCCGTGTGTGTGGTGTGTCACCTGTCCCGAGAGCACCGAGCCCACACGGTGCTGCCCGCCGAGGAGGCGGCCCACGCCGCGGAGGTCAGTGCCGGGATCCCCACCTCACAACGGGGGGAGGAGTCCCATGCTGGAGGGGCTGCGGGGCTTCGGGACCCTTTCCCCGGAGGGGAAAAGCACTGCGAGCCCCCTCGGGGTGTTGGGGGGCAGTGAGACCCCCTCCCGGGTCTTTTTTGGGATGTTGGGGAGCAGAGAGGTCCAGCCGAGACCCCTCCCGGGTCTTTTTTGGGGTGCTGGACACCCCTGAGAAATGGGGGATGCAGTAAACACCCCAAGGACATCTCGCGGAGTTTGAGTGCCCCAGGAACTCCCTCCTTCTCTTTGGGACCTCCCCAGTTCCACGGGGAATAGAGAAATGAGCTCCCAGTCCCCCATGCTGTGTGGGGACCCCCAAATGTGTGGATCCAACGGAGGATTCGCCTCCCTAGTTAGGCGCTGCTTCCAGAATTTGGGGGCGCAGAAGGACCCGAATCACTCCAAAACACGGACAGGGCAGAGAGGAGATGGGGAGCACCGCAAGGAGATCTCACGGAGTTGGGGTGCCCCAGGGACTGCTCCCCATCAGGGACTCCCTCCTCCTCCTCCTTTGGGACCCCTCAGTTCCAATGGGAGCACAGAAATGAGCCCCTAATCCCCCCCATTTTTGGGGTGCATTAAAGGCTCCTCCAGGCTGTGTGGATCCCGCGGGGGATCCCCTGCCCAGCTGGGCGCTGCTTTCAGAATTTGGGGGATGCAGAAGGACCCGAATCGCCCCAAAACAGAGACACCCCCGGGATGGGGGGTGCGAGATCCATCTGGGATGAACTGGGACAGTACTGGGAAAAGGGGGTGTGCCCACCTCAGTGCAAAATCTCGCCAGCCCCCCGAAACCCAGGACCGAGCTGGGAACGGGGAGGAGGAGCGGGGCGTTATTTAATCCCTGATCCCCATCCAGGATCAGGCTGGAAGTGGCGCTGGGCCCCCCAGGAGCCGCTTGTCCGTCCGTCCCCCCCCCCCATCCCTTTGGAATGACGCAGAGCGAAAACGGCGCCCCCCCGGCAGCGCTGGGGCTCCGCTATGTCGCGATGTGGGGCGTGTCGTGATCGCAGCGGGGGTTAATTTGGAATTGTGAAACCCCAAGGGCTCGGTGTGGGTGGGCAGGCCTCGGAATTCCAGGAACCAGAGGGATCCAAGATGCCGGACGGAGCCGATGTCGCTGCGCAGCGGCAGCAGGAGGAGGAGGAGGAGGGAGCAGGGGAGGGGATTGTGGCATCATTAACCACCGCATATTAATTATTTGTGCTGATTAAATCCTTTTAGAGGGGGTTTCGTCCCGGAACTGCCGTGGTTCCTCTTCCGGGGACGCTGGGGCTGTCCCCCCGCCCTAAATCTGGGGTTTTGTCCTTTTTTTTTTTTAGGACACAAACGTCCTTGTGTAGATCCAGGTTGTTGCTCCCTTGGGATTTTTTTCCCCCTCGTTACCCTACTTTTATGAGTGTTTGATAATTGGTTGTTGCTGAGGTCCTCCCTTCTCCTTTTTTGCCCTGATACTTGCTTTAATCTCATGGATAAATTCCAAACCCAGCAACTTCTGGCTCTTAACAGTCAAAATCCTTGTATTTAGGGTTTTAGTTATAAAATAAGTAGATTCATTTGCCCCCAGGGCCAGCTGCTGTTTGCAGGGGCTTCTCTGCCCTCCGTGGAGGTCAAATTACTTAAATAAGGATGAGCTTAATTAATTAATAATTAATAATTTAGTGAGCAGTTCATTAAAGGCAGTAGTTCCTCCTCTTGGGGAGGAGTCCAACCCAATTTTGGGGCACCTTGAGGAGGGAGAATCTGGGAGGAGGATGGGGGTGGGACCAGGGCATTTGTTTCCTCACAGACAGATAAAATCAATTGACTTTTTTTTTTCAGTTTTTGGGCTGGTTGGGGTGAAGTTTGGTGGTTTTGTTAGGTCAGGGTAGCTGCTGGTTCCATCTCCAAAAAAAAGCCCCAGATTGGGTGAATTTGACCATTTTAACAGCAGCAGCGTTTCCATCCTGATGGCCCACGGGGGAACAATTCCCAAGGGATCTGTTGTGCTTTCAGGAGGTGCCCCAGGAGCACCTGAGCTCCCTGAGGAAAGGGCGTGAGGAGGCCAAGGCTGAGCGGGAGAGGCAGAGTGAGGAGCTGCTGGTGAGTGCTGGGGGTTCCAGAGCCCCCCACCAGGAGGGTTCAGTCTCACCTGGGCATTTCCTGGCTGTGAAAATAAATTTGGGTTCCTGTTCCCCATGTGAATCCCAGTGAGGAGCTGCTGGGACCCCCATCCAGGAGGGTTCAGGGCATTTCCTGGCTCTGGAGATAAATTTGGTCCCACCTGGGGGGTTCCTCATCCCCATGGGAATGAGGGTTTAGTTTCACTGGGGAATTCTCTGGTTCTGGAAATTTGGGTTCCCCTTGCCCATGGGAGTCCCAGTGAGGAGTTGCTGGGAGCCCCATCCAGGTGGGTTCGGTCTCACCTGGGGCATTTCCTGCCTGTGGAAATTTGGGTTCCCCTTGCCCTGGAGATTCTCTCCCCCAAGCTCCGTGGCTGCGGGGACCTGCCCTCACAGGGATGTTCGCCCTGGAATTGCAGAAACAGACGGAGGTGGAGAGGCAGAAGATCGTGGCCGAGTGCAAGGAGCTGCGGGCGTTCCTGGAGGAGAAGGAGCAGCTGCTGCTCTCCAGGCTGGAGGAGCTGGAGAGGGACATCGGGCGCCGCAGGGACGAGAGCGTGGCGCGGCTGGCCGAGGACATTGCACAGCTGGACAAGCTCCTTGCAGAGCAGGGCGGGGACAGTGGCATGGGGAGCACACCTGGCGAGGTGGGACTCTGTCGTGTGTCTCCAAAAATTCCCGCTCATGGACAGAAATCCGGTGTAGTGGGCAAAAATGCCTATTTATGGGGATGAAAATTCTGTTTAAGGGGACAAAAAAGGGGTGAAAAAAAGGAAAAGGTGCTGTTTATGGGGGTGAGAATTCCATTTATGGGAAGAAAAAAGTCCTTTTTATGGGGTGGAAAAAGGTTCCATTTATGTAGGCAAGAATTTCCATTTATGGGTCAAAATTTTTATTTATTGGAGAAATAAATTTATTGGGTAAAAAATTCTATTAATGGGGTGGGAAATTCCACTTGTAGATACAAAAATACCTTTACGGGGACAAAAGTCCCTTCATGGGATCCTCCCAGTTTCTGGGGAGGATTTTGAGATATCTTGAAATAGGAGAGATGCTGATCCTAACAAATTCCTTGGGTTTTCTTCCCCTTCCAGGGCGTCGTCCCAGCTGGCAGCAGGTGAGTGAGCTGGGTGAACCTGGAGGCTCTCAGCTGGAGCTGGAGCTGGCATTTCCACCCTTCCCAGGGGGATTCCTTGATTTTTTGGGTCCCTGACTCCCGTGTCTCCTCAGCCTGGAGAGCTGGATGTTCCTCAAGCCTGAGCCCGGCTTTTCTGAGCTGGAGAAGAAGCTGAAGAGTTTTTCCCAGAAGAGCGCGGTGCTCAAGGAAGTGCTGCTGGAATTCAAGGGTGAGCCTGATGAGATCCTTCCTGGAAAAAAAAAAGTGCTTTCCCAGCCAGGATCCCACGTGGAAATCCACCAAAATCGGGGCTGGGATGGAGCCGGGCTCTAATTCCCCCCCTGGGCTGGCTGGGAGAGCTCTGGGTTGTTCCTTCATCCTAGGGAAGAGGTGGAAAAGGGATTTCCCTGGGATTTGAGTGTGGGAGTGTGGGGTTGGGATCATTCCCATGGCTTGAGCAGTTCTGGGGATTCAACTCCTTCCTTCTCTTCCCACAGAAAATCTGCGCTTTGAGCTGGAGAACGACACAGGTGAGGCCATGGAGACTGGGATAACAGCTCTCTTGTCCAGGGGTTTGCATGGAATTGGCTGGGATTTGGGGCTGGGACTTCCCTTTTCCAAGAGATAATGTGGGAATTTACTGGGATTGGGGCTTATGGGGGAGTCTAACCTGCCTTTTCCAAGGGTTGAGGTTGGAATTGCTGGGCTTGGCTTCTGTGTGGGCTCTTCAGGATGCCCCAGGTGGCTTCACCTGGGTCCTTCCCCTCTGGTTTGGGGCACAGAAAATTCTATTCTTAGCTAGCCTTCTGACAAAGTAATTTCTTTTATTCTTTTACTATAGTTTTAATACAATGTATTATAATTTAAATATATAATTAAATATATGATTTATATAATTATATAATAATGTATAATTAATTTATATCTATATATAAATATAAATATATATTATATTATATATATTAAATATAAAAATTATTTATAATTTATTTAGAATTTAATTAAAATTTATGATTTAATTATAATTTAATAATTTAATTATAATCTATTTATAATTTCATTATTATTTCATTATTATTTAACACAATAGTATAATGAAAGAATAAATCATTATTTATTACAATAGTATTATTTAATACAATTATTTAATACAATAGTATCAGAAAACAATAAATCAATCCCCCTCAAACACAGAGCCAACATTCTTGTCCCTTCCTCCCTAACCCTCACCCCCAGACCCCTGCCAACACCACAACAGCTATTAATAGCATTAATACGATTAATAGTACTGTATTAATCACATCACCACCCCCGTCCCATTCCCCTGCAGGCGAGCTCTCCCTGGACCCCGACACGGCCAACCCCTACCTGGTGCTGTCGGAGGACAAGCGCAGCGTGCGCCTGCGCGGGGCCCCCCAGGAGCTGCCGGCGCACCCCAAGCGCTTCGACTACGCCTTCTGCGTCCTGGCCTCCGAGGGCTTCTCTGCCGGCCGCCACTACTGGGAGGTGGAGGTGGGCGACGGGGAGAGCTGGGTGCTGGGCGCCGCCCGCGAGTCCGTGCGCCGCAAGGAGAAGGTCGACTTCGCGCCCGAGGAGGGCATCTGGGCGGTGGGGCTCAACTGGAAGGGCAAGAATTGGGATCAGTACCAGGCGTTCACCTCTCCCGAGACGCCGCTGTCGCTGTGCGAGCGGCCGCGCAAGATCGGGGTGTACCTGGACTACGAGGGAGGGTGGGTGGCGTTCTACAACGCCGACAACATGGCTCCCATCTTCACCTTCACCGCCGCCTTCTCCGAGAGGATCTTCCCGTTCTTCTGGCTCTTCTACGTGGGCTCCTCGCTGTCCCTCTGCAACTGAGCCCCTGCCCCGCTCGCTGGTGGTGTCCCCCCCTCTCTCTCCCCCCCTTGCCATCCTTAGGTTTTCCTTTGCTTCTGAGCAAAACACCCCAAATCCCACCCCTGGATTTTTTTTTTCCTGTTGCAGTTCAAAGTTTTTGAGTCTTTTTACCCCCAGAAATCTTCCTCGGGGGTGTTGGTTGGTGAGGGGGCTACTTGAGCACCCCCTCTCCGTTGCTGGTTAAACACCCCCTGTAGAGTTCATTTTGTGTTCTTTCTTTGGAGTTGGAGCCTTCTCCGAGAGGATCTTCCCATTCTTCTGGCTCTTCTATGTGGGCTCCTCGCTGTCCCCCTGCAACTGAGCCCCCGCCCCGCTCGCTGGTGGTGTCCCCCCGTCTCTCTCCCTCCCTTGCCATCCTTAGGTTTTCCTTTGCTTCCCAAATCCCACCCTTGGCTGTTCAGGGGGGATTTTTTTTTTTCCTGTTGCAGTTCAAAGTTTTTGAGTCTTTTTACCCTCAAAAATCTTCCTCAGGGGTGTTGGTTGGTGAGGGGGTGGGCTACTTGAGCACCCCCTCTCCGTTGCTGGTTAAACACCCCCTGTAGAGTTCATTTTGTGTTTTGTTGCTAGTTAAACACCCCTGTAGAGTTCATTTTGTGTTTTGTTGCTGGTTAAACACCCCTGTAGAGTTCATTTTGTGGTTTTTTTCTTTGGAGTTGGAGCCCCGTGGAACAGGGAGAGGCTGATCCCATCCTGCTTCGAATAGTAGCCAAAGCTTTGTGTCCCCCCCTCGCCCCTAAAATGCCGTGTGGAGATGAGGGGTCTCGTGTCCCCCCCAGTTTGGGCACCGTTGCTTTGCAGGTCATTTTCACCCATCCCATCCTGACTCATCCCATCCTCCCTGGGGAAGGGGCCGAGCCCGTCCTGCTGTCGCTGAGTGACCCTCTCTCTCCTCTATTGTCCCCCCTTCTCGTGTCCCCATCTCTCCACTGCCCCCCATGTCCCTTTTTGCCTCCCCATCTCCCCCACTGTCCCCCCTCATTCCCTTTCTCATCTCCCCCTAAATTCTGGGCTCTATTGTCCCCCCTCCTTGTGTCCCTATCTCCCCATTGCCCCCCATTTCCCTCCTAGCCCCCCCATTGCCCCCCATGTCCCTTTTTGCCTCCTCATCTCCGGCACTGTCCCCCCCTCATTCCATCTCCCCTTCTCTCCCCCTGAATTCTGAGCCCCTGGAGTGCCAGGATCCCAGCAAGGGGATTGGGATGTTTGGGGTCACCCCAAAGCTGGGCTGGGGGGGTTTTGGGGGGGCTTGGGGAGGGGGTTCTGTGTTCCAGGTGTGATCTTGCCCGCTCCCCTTGTGCCCTTCCCCCTGCTGCTGTTCGTGTCCTTTGCCCTGTCACTGTTAGTGGGGAAATAAAAGTTGCTGTGCAAAAAAAAACCAACCCTAAAACACGATAATTTGGGGGTTTTTGGTGCTGGGAGAGAGGAGGAAAAGCTGCTCCTGCTTGGGAGGGGATGGAGACAGAGATGTCCTGGTCCCCAGCCTGCTGGGGTGGAGCACTGAGGGGTTTTGGGGGCACTTGCAATTCACTAAATGGTCCCAACTTGGAGCTTCCAAGTATCTCTAAGTCCAAATTCTGGTTTAAATCAGAGTTTTTACATGTTTAAATCAGAGTTTTTAAATGAAAGTTTAACGGAGAAGTTTGAAGCACTGGGAGCTCCCAGTTTTGGGGCACACCCCACTGGGCATTGCCTTTCATCCCAGTTTGGGGGCACAGCTCAAATGTGTGCTCCCACCCATCCCAGTCTGGGGGCACAGACTCACTGGGATCTCCCTCTCATCCCAGTTTGGGTACCCAATTCCTGGGTTTTTGGTGTCTCCACCCCCTCTCCAACCCATTTACCTATGTCCAAACCACCCAAATATCACTTTTCTATCCTTTTTTTCCATAAAAATCTGACACTTTTGCCCAAAATAAGTCTTTATTGAGGATCGACTTACGGCAATAATGCTGGGCTTGAGGGAAGCTGGGATTTGGCAAAAAAAAAAAAAAAAAAAAAGGGATTTGGCTGAAAAACTGGGATTTCATCTAGGATTTGGCTGAAAACTTGGGATTTCATCTAGGATTTGGCTGAAAAACTGGGATTTTGCCTGTCCCATGTATTTTTGGCACCTGGAGGGTCCAGCATCATCCCAAATTTTGCTCCAGCCCCCAAACTGGGGCAGGGGATGAGCCCTCTAGGACCCCTCCTCACCTCTCCCCTGCCCTTGGGGTGGATCCCCCCCAACATCCCCCACCCCAAACTCCAGGGGGGCCCTCCCTGTGTCCCCCCCAGGCCCCAGCACAGCCCCCAGCAGCTCCAGGGCCTCCATGGGCCCGGGGGGCTCCGGGGGCTGCTGCTGGGGCCCCTCGGGCTGGCGCAGCCCCCCGGGGTGGCTCTTGCTCTTGTGGGCGGTGACGTTGTCCCGTTTCTCAAACCTCTTGCCACAAATGTCACAGGGGAATTGGTAGAAGGAGTCGGCGTCGTGTTTCCTCATGTGCCAGTTCAGGGAGGCTTTCTGGCGGCAGGTGAAGCCGCAGATCTCACACCTGGGGGAGATTTTAGATTTTGGAAGGAATTAAAAACCCCAGGGAGAACTGGCCCCGCCATGCTTGGGGCTGGAATGTGCCAGGATTGAAGCTCCAGTGCCCTCCTGGCATGAATGGCTTGGACATGGGTTCTGTTTCAGCTCATTAAGCTGTGCCTAATTAAACACCACCCTGGAGCTGCTGGGTCTGGACACAGCCAGCTCCAAGGGCAGAAAGCTCGGGAGGAATCTCAGCCTGGCTTTTGGCTGGAGGAGCTGATTTTGGGTTGAAAAGGGTGGCAAGAGACTCTGAGGCTGAGCAGAGCTGCAGGTATGGGACTGGGATTTACTGGAGGGGTGGGATGGGACTGGGACTTACTGGGAAATTGGAAATGGGACTGGGATTTACTGGGGGGATGGAACTGGGACTACAACTTACTGGGAAGTTGGAAATGGGACTGGGACTTACTGGAGGGGCTTCTCCCCGGTGTGGATCCGTCGGTGGATGATCAAATTGCTGCTGGTGCGGAAGGAGCGTGCGCAGAACTCGCAGATGTAATCCCGCTTGTCTGGGAGGAAAAGAAAAGGGATCGGGGGCTGATCCAGCCTGGAAAAATCATCAGGATGTGCTTTGGGAGCTGGGAGAATTCCCAGCATGGGAATGGAGAGGATAAGGGAGAGATTCTGGGAGCAAAGGGCAGCAGTGAAAGCTCCCAGGGGTGGGAGTTTGAGAATGGGTGGGGAAGGGGGTACAGGAGGTGGGAATCCGATGGGAGCAGGTGGAATCCAGACAAAATTCTGGATTACACCTGGATTACACCAGGGAGGTGCAATTTCCCCCTGGAAATGCCCCTCTCACCACTGTGCAGCTTCTCGTGTTCCTTCAGGTGTTTCTTGAAGTTGAAGGATTTCCCACAGGTGGGCTCAGAGCAGGTGAAGGTTTTCTGGTGCATGTGCTGGTACTTCTGGTGGTGCTGCCAGGGGGAAAAAAAAACCAATTCCAGCTCCCAATTCTAGCTCCAGGAGACCCCACCCAGGCTCCCCAGGTGCTGCTCACATTCAGGTACTGGCGGTTGGAGAAGATTTTGCCACAGCCTTCGAAGTCACACAGGAGGATCTCATGCTTTGCTGCCTTCCTGACAGGGAAAACACAGGAAAAAATCCTTATCAGGAAGGAGGAGGAGGTGTGGAAAAGCTTTGGAATGTGGATCTGCCCCCAGCTCCCTCCTCCTCCTCACCCACCTTCCCTTTTCCCCACCCGTGAAATCATTTAAAATGAAGCAAAAAAACCCTTCCAGAGATTTCTCCTGCCCGTCCTGCTCTTCCTGGGAGCTTCCCTGGCCCCTTCCCTCCTCTTCCTCAGGTACCTGATCCTCTTGGGGCCGATCTGAGCCACGTCCTTGTCACTCGCCCGTGGCTGCCTGCAAGAGGAAAAAGCCGTTTTCAGCCAGGCCCTGGTGTCCCCTCACTGTCCCCAGAGCCAAGATTCCCCAGGAAATCCTACATTAAATCATCCTCAGGACCAGCATTTCTCCCCTTTCCACCCCGTGGACCAGCAGGACACGCTGGAACAAACACATTTCAGGCGTTTAAAATAAGAATAAATTTTTTATTGCTTGTTACAAAACCCTTTTCACATGGTTTGGACGCGTCCCAGGACACTGAAATTGGCTCCCAGCCTGGCTGGATCTATAATTCATCCATAGATCCCTGGAAACAGCAGCTATTCCTGGCTGTCACCCTGGAATTAAGGAAAGATCCATTAAAAAGTGGATTAAAGTGGGGTTTGGGGAGGGGAAATAATGAGATGGTGAGAGATGCCAGTGCTCAAGCATGGGTTCAACCTGGGGATTTGTCCCAAATCTGTTGAAAACAGGTTTTTTATCAGCTCGGGTTGACTTTACCTGGGTAAGGGAGAAGAGGAGAACCCCCTTGACATCTGTGAGGTCCAGCTTTGCTCATAAACCAGGATTTTATCTCCCATTTTCAACTTGCTGTGACAAAAGATGGGGGGAAAATGAACCAAATATTAAAAATCTGATGTGTGTCACCAAGCTCAGCCCAAAAAGGGCTTGACCTAAAGCTTAGGCTTGGCTTTGGGAGAGGGCAGAGAGCTGCAAGCCCCTCAGAAAAGCCACCAGCCTGCAGCTAAAACTTTGGACACATTTGGAGACCATGGGATTTGGGATGGAAATCAGGCAGAACCCAAAGAACACCAGGAAAAATTTCACATTTAATTCACTTTTGGCCCCAAAAAGAATGGCCCAGATGGAACACAGACTTTTCTACCCTCTCAGGGGATTTGGGAGCCTGGGATCTGCAATGCCAGGGAGAGGGGGAGAGCAAATTCCAGCGTTACCTTCACTGGATCGGGTCTCCAGGAAGGGTGGTCCCTCTTCCAGCCACATCTGGGGTAGTTCTGGAGCTGCTGGGAGAGGGGAGGGCATTCAGTGTCCCCAAAAAAAGCAAGATCCAAAGGAATCAATCAAAGCTGTGAGGGACAACACTCACCTGGGGAAACGCTTGGGATGGGGCAGACGGAGGAGTTGTGGCTGATTCCAGGAAAAAATGGGGGGATTTTACCCCCTTTTTGTGTCAAAAGTGTGAGAAAATCCATCCAGCTGCGGTGTGTTGGATCTGAGGCCGTGCACAGACCAAGCCCCAACCAAACCTCCCTTGTGCAAAGCCCCAGTGAAGCCCTGAGGGCTGATTTAAGCTTTTTTTTAGCACAAAACATTGAATTTTGTGTGTCTGGAAAGGAGAGCTGGCAACACTGGGCTGCAGAGCTGCTGGAGAAACCTTGGATCCATCAGTGGAGGAGGTTGTGGTGGGATTGATGGATTTTAGGGTGTTCCAAAAAATCTCCAGTCTTTTGGAGGCTTCAGTGCCCACCACGGGTCTGGTTCAGGGGGTCTTCATCCCCCTCCATGGCAGCTTTGACTGCCTCTCCTTGTTCCCTGAGCACCCACAAGGGACAGGGTGCAGGTTCACGAAGCCCCTGCAGTGATGTTTGTGAGCCAAACCCCTATTTGCACCCAAAAAAACCAAGAAACATCTCTGCCCTGCTGTCAGCAGAGTCACGGGGAGGGTTGGAACCCCCCCTTGGGGACACAGAGCTCTTGTCCCGTGGCCAACAGCACTGGACACTCCCAAGATTGTCATGGAAATATTTTATGAAAAATATTTTTGCTAAGAACTTTTCTCCTGAGAAGCTGAAAAGCCTCAGAAAGGAAATGTAAACAATAAACTGCTGCTGTGGAATGCAACAAGTGCATCTTTGATTAGTTTCATGTAGCTGTTTTTAATTAATGGCCAATCACAGTCCAGCTGTCTCAGACTCTCTGGTCAGCCACAAGATTTTATTATCACTCCATTCTATTCCTTGCTAACCTTCTAATAAAATCCTTCCTTTCTATTCTTTTAGTATAGTTTTAACATATAATTTTCTTTTAATATCATATATATCATAAAATAATAAATCATCCTTCTGAAACATGGAGCCAAGATTCTCCATGTTTCTATTCTTTTAGTATAGTTTTAACATGTAGTTTTAATATAATATATATAATAAAATAATAGATCAGCCTTCTGAAACATGGAGTCAAGATTCTCCACGTTTCTATTCTTTTATTATAGTTTCAACATATCATTTTCTTTTAATATCATATGTATCATAAAATAATAAAACAACCACACAAGATGATGCCTCTGACCCCCTCCCCTCATCCCTTCACCTCGGTGGCTGCCGTGACTCACCTGACCTGTCCACTTTTCTCCTCCAAGGGTCCAGGGCTGGGCAGGGGCTGCTCCAGCAGGGGCTGCTCCTCCTTGATGGGCTTCCTGCGAGCCTTGGGCTGGCCCTGGCGTCGCTGTGGCTCTGAATCGCTGTCAGGGGCAAACAGAAGGGTGGGTGAGGGCGTTTGGGGGCTTGAGGGGGCAAGAGATGGGTTGGATGTGGTAGGGAATGAGTTGGTTGGACATGGTTAGACATGGGTTAGTCATGGACATGACTTGGTTAGACATGGCAGGACAAGGGTTGGACACGGCTGGACATGGCAAAGACCCTCCCCCAGGGGTGGATGAAGATGCCTCTCCAAAATTCTGTGCCCTTTGACCCCAGAAATCCCTGATTTTAACCCCACACGGACACGATTCCCAGCTCCTCCTGGCTAATCCCACCTGTCCAGGGATGGGTGATAGTTCTCATCACGCAGGTCATCCGTGTAGGCCAGGTCATCACCCTTGGCAAAGTCCTCATCCTCCTCCTCTTCCTCTCGGGGCTCAGCTCCCGGCTCTGCATCATCCCCCGGGATGGAGCTACTGGACAATGACCTGGACAAGCACAGACCAAGATTGGGGACACAGGGATGGGTCAGACAGGGACAAATCACCAGGGGATGGATGATTGTGGGTGCCACCACTCACCTCTCACCAGCTGCTGCCACAGACCCCGGTTCCAGTGACACCTGAGGGGCTGGAAGGGGACAGGAGGGTGGTGAGGAAGGGCTGGGAGAGGTGGAGAGTTGGGAAGGATGGGGGTGTTGGAGAGGCCTGGGGTTGGGGCAGTTCCTGCTGGGATGGTGGTGGAACTGGAACTACCCTAGGGAGAACCTAGGGTGGAACTGGAACTAGAACCACCCTAGGGAGAACCTAGGGTGGAACTGGAACTAGAACCACCCTAGGGAGAACCTAGGGTGGAACTGGAACTAGAACTGGGAGCAGGGCTGAAGGTGGGGGCAATCAAGGGTAGCTGAGGGCAGAAAGGTGACCTGGAGGAGCTCACCTGTGCCACCACCGTCACCATCTCCCATCTCCTGGCCCCGATCCCCATCACCATGGGGTGACTTGGCCGTTCCCTCCTCTCCAGCCTCCTTGGAGCCCAGTGTGGCCCTGCGGAGCGAACGCCGGCGCTCAGCGCCCGGGGAGGGGGCGCACCCCTGGGCCGGGTGACAGGAGGGGCTCTTGGGGACCCCAGAGCCACCCCAGGAGAAGCGGTGGCCGGCCACACACTCCCAGACCAGCGGAGCTGCCGTGCTGCCAGCTGCTGGCAGCTGGATGTCGGGCACAAAGCCGCACTCCTGGCCGTGGCCGTGGGACAGTGCGACCAGGCGCTGCAGGGCGGCTGGCTGGAGCCGCTCCGGCTCTCCTGGGAAAACAAAGAAATCTGTGAAAAACAGCCCCAAAATGGGGTTTTGTGGGGCAGGTGGGACACCTGCAAGGCCCTGTCCTCAGGCTCTCGGGGTTGTCCTTGTTAAGGGGAATTGTGAAACAGCTTCCCAACAAAGAGCTGGGGATCGGAAAAACTGGGAAGGCCAAAAACTGGGGATGCCAAAAGCAGCGGATGCCAAAAACTGGGGATGTCCAAAAACTGGGGATGCCAAAAATAGGGAACACGGAGGATTTGCCTGGTGCTTGGCGGGGTGAGCAAACCCAAGAGCAGCTCCAGGTGCTCCTCCAGCACCCAACCCAAGAGAAATCCTCCATCTGGATCCAAACCACTGGATGCCAACACAGAACAGGGAAGGGAAGCTCACCTGTGCTCCAGGTGCAGCCGTACGAGCTGTACCTGCACGGGAAGACAGAGATGAGCAGGCAAAAAACCCAGATTTTTTTCCCATCAGAGGTGGGTTTTTTGCCCCCGCTGCTGACCTGTCGAGGAGGAACTGGGCCAGCTGTGAGTGCAGGGCGAAGCCGAGCTGCTCCTTGAGGCGACACCAGCGCTCCAGGTGCCCCCCGATGCGGATGCGGCACTTTGAGCGCCGCGCGTCCAGCTCCCGGCGCTTCTGCCGCCGCACGGACTCCGGGGCCGGGGGGCGACCCCCGCGACCCCCGGGCTGTGGGCACACGGGGGCGTCAGGGGGGGGGACACGGAGCCTCGAGGGGTCGGGTGGGGAGTTTGGGGTGGCTCCATAGGGGAGTCTGGGGGTGACGCCTGGGAAGGGGACACGGGGATGTGCTGGGGGGGTGACAGGGGACACGGTGGGGACAGACAAAGGGGTAGCGTGGCATCATAGGGGGGGATTGGGTAAGGAATTGGGGTCCCCTGGCCCCATAGGGGGATTATGGGGGGACACAGGAGGTGGCCTGGGGACATGGGAGGGGGAGGAGTTTACAAGAAGGGGGGCCGGGCACTTCCCCCAAGCCCCACCTCCCGAGGCCCCGCCCACGCAGCGCCCGTTAGGGCCTCGCCCACATCCCTATTAGTCACGCCCAATTCAAACCATCCCCCTTTAAGACCCGCCCACTCCCGCCGTTTCCCTCGGTCCTCCCCCCCCCTCCCCGTCCCCCCCGCCCGTTCCCGCCGCCGGGCCTTAAGGCGGAAGGGGCCACAGGAGAACGGAGACGGGCGGAACACGGAATGCCCGCGGCTCCATCGCACTCCCGGCGCCCTCTCCGCCCCCTCCCTGCCATCCGCGAACCTCTTGCGCCGCTCCGGGCTCCATCTCGCGCCGAGAGGGCCCCACCCCAGGCCGTGCCCCCTTTAAGAGCCGCCGGGCCCGCCCCGCTCACGGACCGCAGAGAAGATGGCGGAGGCCCCGCCCCGCCGTGCGTGCGCGGGAGCCGCGGAAGCCGCTGGGAGATGTAGTCCGGCCGCTGGGCATGGTGGGAAACTCCCGCATGCGGATGGGGATGGACATGGGGGGTTACAGGGGTGTGGCGTCCCAGGACGAGGGAAGAGATGAGAATCTTGACTCCACGTTTCAGAAGGCTGATTTACTATATTATAAACAAATGATATACTAAATATATAGAAATATATTTAATTATATGTACTTATATATATACTTATATATCTATAATATATATAAGCATAAAATATATACTAAATATATATTATATATTTATATACTATATTATATAATATATAGTAAATATATATAATATATATTTAATCATATATATAAAAATTATGTATTATATATTAATATAATGTATATAAATGTATACTACGATTAAAAGAAAATTACGTATTAAAACTATACTAAAAGAATAGCAGAAAGGATTTCATCAGAAGGCTAGCAAGGAAAGGAATAGAATGATAATAAAAAACTCACTCCTCCCTTCACCCCTCCCCATCCCGGGTCTGCTCCATCCCAAACTTTCCCCACTGCCCACCGGCTACTCCCTGCAGCAGCACGTGGGAGCCCAAACAGGATCTTTGGGAGACACACAGACATTGCAGGCTGAGGGGTAAAGATGGGGGGGGGCTTGACAGGTGGAGAGCTGACACTGAGGGTTAGGGGTGCAAAGGACACAGGGTATCAGGTAGGGTTAGGATACAGGTGCAACCCTAATGGTGGGCTGGATAGCGTGGCCCCGCCGCCTCCTGCAACCACGGACGTCCCGGCGTTCCCTTCCACGGCCGCAACCGCGGCCCCGTTCCCGCAGCTCTGCCACCTCCCGCACCCCCCGGCCCCCCCGTCTGCCATGATGACTGCCCACGCCGCCCTAGTGACGGAACCCACGCATGCGCAGTTGCTACAACCCAGCACCAGCGATATCACTCCGCGCCGACTCATGGAACCACAGCGCTGCTTCCGGGATCAGCCGCACGCATGCGCAGTTCTATCTCCACCGCCCGCCGCCAACCCCCGCTGCGTTTGCCCCGCAGCTTTGGTACAGCCCGGTCCCGGTTCCGAGCCGCTGCGTGCCGCTGTCCAGCCACAGGCAGCATTCCTGTGCCCTGTCACGCCACTTCTGCCGCCACTGCATCTGTACACGGCACCACAGCAGGCGAAAACTGCAGCGCCTTGCATATATCCTTCCGCGCCTCACAGAAAGATGGTTCGTGTGTCCTTTAATATCATATGTGCAAATATTTCCAATCTGCATTCTGCCTTATCAGAAGGCTAATTAATTACTTTATTATACTATATTACATTACATCTAAACCCTATCTGCCAAGTACTCAACCCCACATACAACTCATGACTGTCACCCAACAGTCCCGACACGCACACACACTTGGCCCCGACAGGCCAAGGAAACAAAACACCATCACTTTGGGTAAACAATCTCCACGCTGCATTCTACTTCGGCACAAACACAGGCACAGCAAATGAGATAAGAATTGTTTTTCCTTCCTCTGAGGTTCAGAGAATGTGAATCCCAGAAATATTCTTGGGGAGAATTGTGCCTTGCTTTTCTCTGAAGAGAAATGCGGTGACAGGTGCACCCTTGCCTCCAGGGCAAAGAATCACGGAATGGTTTGGGTGGGAAGGGACCTTGAGGTTTATCTTTGATTTATGCAACACTTCAACAGGCAAGAGGGGGCTCATCTGCTTCAGAGCTGCTTGCTTTTCTCACACCTTTCACAAGCAAAGCCTGAAGCAAACCCTCCCGAGTTGCCCTATCGACCAGGGGACCCCTCAGCACTCGGTGACACTGCCAGCAAAACCTCAGACTTTTACTCACACAGGGACGAGGCCGTGCACTCGGTCGTAACCCAGATTCTCTTTTTCCCACAGAATCCTCGAACTTCCTTTGTTCTCTCTGCAGGCCTTTTTGTAAGCACGCCAATTAACAGACTACACAAGTTTCACCAGCAGACTTCAGCTAAATCCAAAATTGGTTTCTACCCCAAGTAAAATTTCCAACCCCCTGTCTCACCTGCGATGTTTGGAATTTTAGGAGGTGGCAGCCCACTCGAGATCAAAGGTCCTGGGCAGGGTGCATGCCCACGGACACAAATGCCATCCCTTTTCCAAGGGAAACAAAACTCATCACCCCAGTTTCCTTACATCAGTTTGCCGAAGATGTTCGACACTCCCAGGTCACTCAGAGTGCTCGTTGGCTGCAAACTCAGTCTTGGAGTTACGGAGTTACGCTTCCTCCTAAGACTCACCTCCCCACCTCAGCCCCCTGCTGCTGCCTCCCCTTCTCCGCCCCTAACCCTACTCTATTTTCCAGCCCGCCCTTGCTCCATCCCTCACTCCGCCCTTAACCCGTCCCAGCACACCTCCCGCTCCATCCATTACTTCACCCACCGCCCACCCGTGAGTCCCCTCCAGCAGCACGCGGGAGCCCGAACCCTCGGAGGGCGGCGCAGCTCTCGCAGCAGGACAACACCCAGGCGAGACAGGCAGGGACAACGTCTGTGGGCTGCAGGGTGTCACAAGGGGCTGCGGGCTGAGGGGAGGGGGCTGGAGGGTGACACAGAGGATGGGGGGAGCTGAGAGGCAGAAGGGGGCGTTAGGAGCAACTGGGGGGCTCCAGGGTGGCACAGAGATGCTGAGAGTGGGGAACTTGAGGGTGACAAGAAAAGGGTGAGGGGGAGCAGATGCCTTGAGGGGCAAAGTGGGGGCTGCTTGAGGGTAACAGGTGAACCAGCGCTCACACCACCCCTAACCTTACCCTAAAAACCACCCCTAACCAGGTGGAGAGTGCACGGTGGAGGCCAGGGGGCCACGGGACAATGTCAGAGGTCTCGGGGTGGCACGCAGACATTGCGGGCTGAGGGGCAAGGAGGGGGAGGCTTGACAGATGGAGAGCTCACACCGAGGGTTAGGGGTACAAAGGACACAGGGTACCAGGTAGGGTTAGGGTACAGGTGCAGCAGCCCTCAACCCAACCCCAAGGTCACCCTAAAGAGCACCCCTAGGACCCCAGTTTTCCCCAACAGCAGCACAAGGCAATAACCCCAATGCTGGGACAGCCCCAGAAGTCTCCCAGCAGCTGCAGGCAGCAACCCTAATAAAAAGGTAGCAATGATGTTTGTGGTCTAGAGAGTGACAGGTAGGAGTTGGGGGCTGAGCAGTTTTTTAGGGGTTTTTTAGGGTTTTTCTCATGGCTTTAAAAAGGATATTTTAGGGCTATTTTGGAGGACTTTTCCCGGAATTTTCTGGGAACATTTAGGATACTTTTAAGGCTTTTTCAGGGCTTTTAAAAGATTTTGTTAGGGTATTTTAAGGGCTTTCTTAGTACTTTTAAGAATTGTTTGGTGGGGGGTTTGGGTGTTCTTGGGGTTTTTTAGGACTATTGAGGGTATGTGGAGGACTTTTTAGGGCTAGAGTATTTTTAGGGTTTTTGAGGGAATTTTTAGGCTTTTTTAAGGTCTTATCAGGGCATTTTAAGGATTTTTTGGGGTACTTTTAGAGCTCTTTTTGGACTATTTAGGGTATATTTAGGGATATCTAAAGGTTCTTTGGGGATTTTTAGGGTTTTTTTAAAAGTAGGGTATTTCCAGTGTATTCTAACAGGATTCTGAGGCTATTTTTAGGTTTTCATGGGGTTTTTAGGACATTTTGAAGATTAGGGGGTTCTCAGGGAATTTTTAGGTTTTTTTAGGGTTTTTCATGGCACAACACATGGAGGCTGAGGGGCAGCTTGAGGGGCACTGTGGGGGCTTGAGGGTGACAGAGGCTGGGAGCTGAGGGAGGAAGAGGGAGAGGGGACAGCGGGTGACACACAGAGATGCTGAGGGTGGCAGGGGCAGCTGTAGGGTGACACAGAGAAGCTGGGGGCTGAGGGGCAAAGGAGAGGGGTCAAGGGTGACGCACAGGAGCTGAGGGCTGGGGGGCAGAGGGACCGGTTGAGGGGTAAAGGGAGAGGGCTTGAGGGCTGGACAGTCCAGTGGAGATCAGGGGTACAGGGTACAGCTGTACCAGCCCTCACCCCAGCCCTAACCTCAGCCTAAGCAGCCCCCCTAAAAACAGCCTTTTCCCCCAACAGCAGCACAACACAGCAACCCTAACAGCGAGACCAGACAGCAACCCTCACACAGCAGCACAATGACAGAACCCTCAGAGGACAACAGAGCCACTGCAAAAAGTAGGGACGACATCTGTGGGCTAGACAGCAAGAGGTAGAGTTCGGAGACTGAGCATGTCTTTGTGAGGCTTTTTTTCCAGGACTTTTAAAGGTATTTAGGGGATTTTGGAAGGGACTTTTCTGGGACTACTTAGGGTATTGTTGGGGCTTTTTCAAAGCCATTTTATGAGTCTTTAGCATATTTTGAAGATTATGGTCAGGGTCACAGGAAACATCCTCCAAAAAGGCAGAGTTTTAGGACTGCAGGGGAATGCTCGAGCAAGGGGCCAGCGGTGGCACAGCGGGTCGGGTCCCACGCGTCCAGTCCGAAGGTTGTAAGTTTGAGACCCAGCTAAGCTGTTGTGGTTAGGGTTAGATGCTCTCAGATATGGTCTGGGAGAACTTCTGCACAGAAAAACTCACCCCCCGCGTCTCCCGACGCCAGTTTGCAGGAGGCGCTCGGCACTGCCAGGGCAGCCCGAGTTCTCGGCGGGGGCAGCTTTGCTCCCGGAGAAATCCTGCGCCGGCTCTCTTCCCCGTAAAGCCAAACTCACCCCCGCTGCGCGTCGACGTCCGTTCGCAGGAGGCACGTGGCACTCCAAGGGCGGCAAGAGTTCTCAGCGTCGGCAGCCGCGGCCCGTGAGAAATCGTTCTCTGCGGTTTTGGAGGCCGAATCGCAGTTTCGGCCACGGGCACACAGAGAGGAAAGACCGTTAATTTCCTTAGAAAGGAAAGTCTGGCAGCCCATGGTTTAAGGGGCAGACGAAGGGCTGTGCAGGGGAAGGAACTCCTCACAGGACCTTTCTTCACCTCAAGCCCACTCCAAGGTCTAGCAGCCCCCCGTGTGCCCAGCTGCTTTCAGAGGGTTACCCAGGCACACCCGCACAGGGAGCCGCTAGTCCAGAGGGGCTAACAGGGGCATCCCAAGGGTCCCTCCAGGAACTACGGTCGGAGCATCCAGCACGGACTAGGGAGCAGCCGGAGCCACCCGGGCACGGAGCAACACTTTGAGAAAATGCCAAGGCAAGAGCCCTTTTGCCAAGGGGCAGCATCTGAGCAGGCCAGGCAGCATTTG
Organism: Molothrus aeneus; assembly: GCF_037042795.1. Classification (NCBI taxonomy): domain Eukaryota; kingdom Metazoa; phylum Chordata; class Aves; order Passeriformes; family Icteridae; genus Molothrus; species Molothrus aeneus. The sequence continues at coordinate 1,628,970 of NW_027098964.1, read as the reverse complement.
GGGTTCCAGGAGAGAGCTTTCAACTTTCCCCTTTTACTGTGTCAGTCCCTCCCCAGAGCCCCCAGACCCTCCACAGCACTCCCAGAAAGGAGAGGGGTTATTAGTTTAGAAAAAAGGGAAAAAGCTTCCTTTTCCTTTATTTTTTGTGTTCAAACTGGGAGGGACTCTGCTTCCCCTGCAATTTTAATGGTCTCAGTTGAAAGAATCCCTGCCTTTTCTATGCTGTTTGGGGTGTTAATTGACAGGGAGTCCTCATTTTCTATTATTTTCCAGTTTAAGTAGAAAAGGAAAATATCGAAAATGTTTCTTATGGGTTTCAATTAAGGGTAGCTGGCCCCTTTTTGTTGTCCTGAGGCCTAAATTGAGGGAGAAGCCCAGCTATACCCTCCATCTGAAGAGTTTGAACTGAGGGAAAAATCCCTCTTTTTTCATCACTGGAGAGATTTAAAGAGAGGGGAAAACCTCTGGATTCCACTGGAGAGGAAAACCCCTCTTTTCCCAGTACTTAAGGAGAATAAATTAAAGGGCAGAAGCTATTTATTTGCCATTGTATTAGTTTCAGTAGAGGTAGCTGCCCCATTTCCTCTGTTTAAGGGGTTCACTGGAAGGAAGCTCTGCCTTTTTCAGCATTTTAAGGGTTTAAAACTACATTTCAGGGCTCTTCTTTCTGTGCCATAGGACCAAGTATCTCAGAGCAGGGTGAGCCTGGCATGCACTTAACCCTTACACTGCCTGGGAAGCTTTTATTTTTCTTATTTTTACCTATAATGTAGGTAGGCCTAATTAGAGGTCCCAAGGAGACTTAGACAATTTTCTCCACCCAGCTTAGTCACACGTGAAATACTACTTAGTAGCCACTAAGGAATGATTAGGAAAGTTAACAGCAAATTACCCAATTTATCTAGTTATGCTGTCTAAACAGAAACTTTTATTTCTTACCAGTTTTGTACCCTTTTGCTCCAAATAGATGTTGCAAAAAAAAAATCACTGATATTTTTCTGGAGAGTTTTCTTCTATAACAAGCCCTCTACTCCCCTTGAAATCAAATTAGAAACGCCAAACACCTGCAGCCACTCTGAGGGTTTTTATACCCGGTGGGATTCGCCCCCTCCCTTTTCCTGGGTGCCATGGGAACGAGAGGCGGGCACCATCAGGGGTATATTAACCCCAGCCTTTGCTCAGGGCCTTCATTCCCCCTCTGGGATGTGCTGGGATCAGAGCTCTCCTCTCATTTCAGTGAAGAAGCTTTTTCAGCTTATCTCAGCTTGTTTTCAGCAGGTGTTTCTGGGCATCTAAAGCAACAGAGGCTTTGAAGATACTGTGAAGAAAACAGCCTGGAATACAGCAAGTATTTAAGTTCACAATTTGGGGTTTTGTGTTTAGGGGTGGTAAAGTGCATTTGTAATTTCAGGTTTTGTTCTTATATTGTTTTGTATTTTTTTTTAGGAGGAGCGCAGCTTCCAGAGGCTCCAGGTTGTGTCAGCTACAACACTTTTTTCAGCAGATTCATCGTGTCCCAAGAGGCATCTGCCCAGTGTCCAAGATGATGTTTGAGATTGAGGTTTCAGGTGAGTTGAGGATTGTGACTAGGAGAGGGAGGGTGAGCGGGTATCCAGTTAGGAGTTATTGTTGGGGGGGTGGTTTTGAAGGCAGCAGGGTGAGAAAGGGTGTTTATTTGAGGCCCCACCCCAGGCCTTTTAGAAGCCGAGCAGAGGCATTCACATGTCGTGCAGCACACAAGGTCATCCACTGCACTCACAGGAATGCCATTTAACTTTGCTTTTCTCTTACCCAGGTGCTACTCATAATAACGGCCACAGCCTTGGAATCAGGATGAAGCTGGAGCCTGAAGGAGCCAGGCACACTCAGGAGAGGGCAAGTAGCTGACTCGCTGGGATTTGGCCCACATACCTCTCAACTCATACTTTGGTTTTGTTTTTCTTTATTGTAGCTGATTGAGAGGCTAACAGGCCATCACGGGGCCCTCCAAGGCAGACTCATTTCAGGTGTAACGTGGATTCACATCACCAATCATCCAAAAGATAAGTCAGGGCCACGGCCTGGAGATGGGACAATGGGAGAGTAGTGGGTTGGGAGTTCCTGGGACAGATCTAAAGATTAGCAGAGGGAAAAGCAATCTCCTCCAAGGGGCCTCTTAGGACAGCTAAAGGGAGAGGCTCTAATTTTGATGGCAGCTCTCAGGTGGGCAGCGCAGAGCAGTTCCGGTCTACGTCGTGTTGTCCGGTGTACTGTGTTACCTAGTGTGTCTTTGGGGTCCCTTTTGCCTTTTCCCCTCGAGACCCTCACCACAAGCATAACGTGTTGTGTTTGTTGTCCCCGTTTGTCACGTTCTGTGTCACGGGTGTCCGCACATATTTGTGCCGGATCTGCTCTGCCCTGCCGCATAGCCTGCTGCAAGAGGACAAGTCCCAGGGACTCGCAGTTTGTGGGGTGTTGCCAGACTCTAGATGATATTCCTAGATAGACAGAAGATGTTTGGAGCTGTGAAGTTATCCTGCAGGCCTTTGACTTTTGTCCTCGCTTTCTTTCAGACGCAGAAGGATAAAATCCAGGGCAAAATCCATCCACCCATGCCGGGTGAGGAGGTTCCCCCGAGCAGGTCAGTCACCGTTTGTCTCTGCAGGGGGAGTGTAAAGTGTGACTCTGTTACAGCTCTGTTCTTTTTCTTTTTAGGAGGTAAAGCTGGATATCAGCAGTCAAGATGAGGTGGGCAAGGTGAGCATTGAGTAGGGTACAGAAGCAGTTGTTATTGCTCCAGTCTCACTTTCCAGTGCAACTCTAAGCATCCGTTCCTGTTTCTGCGCTTTAGGCAATCCACTCGGAGTACGCCGAGCCCCAGTCACCAACCGTCCGACGCACCGGGTGCGCCGTTCTCCCGAGCCCTGCAGAAGAATCACGGGACTCGGCGATGGAGCTGAGCGTTCTTAGGAGCACGGTGAGTAGCAGACTTGTGGGGTTTTGGCCGAGGGGCTGCCAAGATCGGGCACTGATGTTTGGTTTTCTTTAATACAGCTGTCTAAGAGACACCAGCCCGGTGCCAGCAGGACCTTCCCGGCTGACGAGGTGGCCTTTCTTCACACCTGAGACTGGCATCCCCAGCTGTGCGAGAGATAAGTAGAGGGCCACGACCCAGAGAGGGGATGAAAGCAGGGGGCTGGTTTGGGAATTACTGGGAAGGGGGGGTTTGAGTCCGCTTTGGAGGTGGCGGTGTCCATGGAGCGGCCCCTTAGGCCCCATAAAAGCAAAGCCTGACTTTGGATCACAGTGCTGAGGTGCGCAGGGCAGAGCAGTCCCGGTGTGTATCGTGTCACTTGTCTTTTGTGTATTATGTGTTGTTTGGATATGTCATGTCCTTTACCTTAGGCCTTGGAGGGGCCTGTCAGAAACCCTGGCATCATTGTTAGCATCTGTGATCTCTGCATTCTTCGTCCTGGCACCAATGCCATGGAACTTTCACCTCAGGAGCTCAGACAGGCATCAGACTCTCTTGTCTCTTTAGAAGCATCTGGTCAGATGTCTTTTCAGGTCTTGTTCTGAGCTGTGTGGACAGCTCTGCCCCGCCAGGATCCATTATGGCGGACTAGGACTCGAAGGAACGTGAGGGCAGGTAGAGGCTTCTGGCCGTAGGATTCTCGGGCATCCATCTTTGCAGTTCTTGGAATAAATCATTCGGTTAGCATCTTCTTCCTCCAGGTTTCTCTGAGCCTCATCAGCTCACCATCGGTCTCCCTTCGGTCATCTCCTTTTGCCTTCTCTCAGTCCTCGCAGCCATTTTCCTTGCCAGGAGATTTCTGTCCGTGTTGTGTCCTCGTTGTCTGTCACGTCCTGTCTGTCCTGTGTCACGGGTGTGTGCACACATTTGTGCCGGAGCTGCTCTGCCCTGCCGCATAGCCTGGTGCAATAGGAGAAGTCCCGGGAAGTTGAAATTTGTAATGTGGGGTGTAGTTGGACTCTAGATGCCATCCCTAGATTGACCTAAGGTGTTTGCAGCTTTTGAGTTATCCTGCAGGTGTTTGACATATGTTCTGACTTTCTTTCAGGTGCAGATGCATTGCATCCATGGCAGAGCCCCCCATCCTGGGTGATGGGGTTCCCACAAGCAGGTCAGTCACCATTTGTCTCTGCAGGGGGAGTGTCAAGTGTGGCCCTGTTACAGCGCTGTTCTTTGTCTTTATTTTTAGGAAGTAAATCTGGATACCAGCAGTCAAGTTCAGGGAGAGCAAGGTGATCAGTAGCATTTCTTTTTGCTGAGGTCTCAATTCCTGGGGCAAGTCTAAGTCTCCATTCTCGTTTTTGTGCTTTAGGCAATCCACTCGGAGCCTGCCGAGCCCCCGTCACCAGCCGGCCGATGCACCGGGTTCCCTGCACGTGTGAGCCCTGTGGATGCGTTACTGGACCTGGTGATGAAGCCCAGAACTTTTCTATTTAAAGGTGCCATCCAGGTGGCCTTCAGCAGCTGCCAAGGAGTTGCGGTGAGTCGGGGAAGTAGGGAGGAGGAGCGAGGGTCCCCTCAGGTTTCAGCCATGCCACATCACCTCATCTCCTCTTACCCCAGGCTTACCCCGTAACAACGGCATCAGCCTCGGAGCGCGGCCGAAGGGTGCGGCCCCAGGAGCCGGGCATTCTTAGCAGAACGGTGAGTAGCAGAATTGTGGGGTTTTGGCCAGTGTGCTGCAGAGATCATGCACTGATATTTGGATTTCTTGCATGTAGCTGACTGAGAAACAACAGGGAGTTGTTGAACAACAGTGCCAGCAGGAACTTCCCAGATGTCGAGGCCGCCTTCTGTTGCACTTGACGCGGACCTGCATCCCCAGATGTCTGAGAGATAAGTAGAGGGCTACAACCCACAGAGGGGATACAAGCGGGGCGCAGGGTAGGGACCCACCGGGAGGGATTTTTGAGTCCACTTTGGAGATGGGGGTGTCCATGAAGCGGCACCTTAGGCCCCATAAAAGCGAAGCCTGACTTTGGATCACAGTGCTGAGGTGAGCAGGGCAGAGCAGTCCCGGTGTGTATCGTGTCACTTGTCTTTTGTGTATTATGTGTGTTTGGATATGTCATGTCCTTTACCTTAGGCCTTGGAGGGGCCTGTCAGAAACCCTGGCATCATTGTTAGCATCTGTGATCTCTGCATTCCTCGGCCTGGCACCAATGCCATAGAACTTGGAACTCAGGAGCTCAGACAGGCATCAGACTCTCTTGTCTCTTTAGAAGCATCCCGTCAGATGTCTTTTCAGGTCTTGTTCTGAGCTGTGTGGACAGCTCTGCCCCGCCAGGATCCATTATGGCGGACTAGGACTTGTGAGAATGTGAGGGCAGGTAGAGGCTTCTGGCCGTAGGATTCTCGGGCATCCATCTTTGCAGTTCTTGGAATAAATCATTCGGTTAGCATCTTCTTCCTCCAGGTTTCTCTGAGCCTCATCAGCTCACCATCAGTCTCCCCTCGGTCATCTAATTTTCAGTCCTTGTGCTCCTTGCAGTCATCCTTCTTGCCCAGCGGTTTCTGTCCGTGTTGTGTCTCCGTTGTTTGTCACGTCCTGTCTGTCCTGTGTCACGGGTGTGTGCACACATTTGTGCCGGAGCTGCTCTGCCCTGCCGCATAGCCTGGTGCAATAGGAGAAGTCCCGGGGACTTGAAATTTGTAATGTGGGCTGTACTTGGACTTTAGATGCCATTCCTAGATTGACCTAAGGTGTTTGCAGCTTTTGAGTTATCGTGCGTGTGTTTGACATATGTTCTGACTTTCTTTCAGGTGCAGATGCATTGCATCCATGGCAGAGCCCCCCATCCTGGGTGAGGGGGTTCCCACAAGCAGGTCAGTCACCATTTCTTTCTGCAGGGGGAGTGTCAAGTGTGACCCTGTTACAGCTTTTTTTTTTTTTGTCTTTATTTTTAGGAAGTATAGCTGGATCCCAGAAATCAAGTTCAGGAGAGCAAGGTGATCAGTAGCATTTCTTGTTGCTGAGCTCTCAATTCCTGGGGCAAGTCTAAGTCTCCGTTCTCGTTTTTGTGGTTTAGGCAATCCACTCGGAGGCTGCCAAGCCCCCGTCACCAGCCGGCCGACGCACCGGGTTCCCTGCACGTGCGAGCCCTGTGGATGCGTTACAGGACCTGGTGATGAAAGCCTGAACTCTTCTATTTCAAGGCGCCATCCAGGTGGCCTTCAGCAGCTGCCAAGGAGTTGCGGTGAGTAGGGGAAGTAGGGAGGAGGAGCGAGGGTCCCCTCAGGTTTCAGCCATGCCAAATCACCTCATCTCCTCTTACCCCAGGCACCCCCTGTGACGACGGCCTCGGTCTCCGAGCGTGCCGGAAGGGTGCGGCCCGAGCAGCTGAGCGTTCTTAGGAGCACGGTGAGTAGCAGACTTGTGGGGTTTTGGCCGAGAGGCTGCCAAGATCAGGCACTGATGTTTGGTTTTCTTTAATACAGCTGTCTAAGAGACACCAGCCCGGTGCCAGCAGGACCTTCCCGGCTGACGAGGCGGCCTTTCTTTGCACCTGAGACCGGCATCCCCAGCTGTGCGAGAGATAAGTAGAGGGCCACGACCCAGAGAGGGGATGAAAGCAGGGGGCTGGTTTGGGAATTACTGGGAGGGGTTTTTTAGTCTGCTTTGGAGATAGGGCTGTCCATGAAGCAGCCCCTTAGGCCCCATAAAAGCAAAGCCTGACTTTGGATAACAGTGCTGAGGTGCGCAGGGCAGAGCAGTCCCGGTGTGTATCGTGTCACTTGTCTTTTGTGTATTATGTGTTGTTTGGATATGTCATGTCTTTTACCTTAGGCCTTGGAGGGGCCTGTCAGAAACCCTGGCATCATTGTTAGCATCTGTGATCTCTGCATTCCTCGGCCTGGCACCCAGGCCATAGAACTTTGGCCTCAGGAGCTCAGACAGGCATCAGACTCTCTTGTCTCTTTAGAAGCATCCGGTCAGATGTCTTTTCAAGTCTTGTTCTGAGCTGTGTGGACAGCTCTGCCCCGCCAGGATCCATTATGGCGGATTAGGACTTGTGAGAATGTGAGGGCAGGTAGAGGCTTCTGGCCGTAGGATTCTCGGGCATCCATCTTTGCAGTTTTTGGAATAAATCATTCGGTTAGCATCTTCTTCCTCCAGGTTTCTCTGAGCCTCGTCAGCTCACCATCAGTCTCTCCTCGGTCATCTCCTTTTGCCTTCTCTCAGTCCTCGCAGCCATTTTCCTTGCCAGGAGATTTCTGTCCGTGTTGTGTCCCCGTTGTTTGTCATGTCCTGTCTGTCCTGTGTCACGGGTGTGCGCACACACATTTGTGCCGGAGCTGCTCTGCCCTGCCGCATAGCCTGGTGCAATAGGAGAAGTCCTGGGGACTTGAAGTTTGTAATGTGGGGTGTAGTTGGACTCTAGGTGGGATTTGTAGATGGACACAGGATATCTGGAGCTCTTAAGTTATCCTGCAACAGTTTGACTCTTGTCCTGACTTTTTTTTCAGGTTCAGATGGATTAAATGTGTGGCAGAGGGCCCCATCCTGGGTGAGTGGTTTCCCCCGAGCAGGTGAGGCACCATTTGTCTCTGCAGCAGAAGTGTATGCGGTGACTCTGTTACAGCTCTGTTCTTTGTCTTTCTTTTTAGGAAGTAAATCTGGATACCAGCAGTCAAGGTGAGCAGTGGAGAGAAGGTAGTTGTTATTGCTCCAGTCTCAGTTTCTGGTGCTGCTCTAAGTTTCCATTCTCTTTTTTGTGCCTTAGGCAATCCACTGGGAGCCTGCCAAGCCCCCGTCACCAGCCAGCCGATGCACCGGGTTCCCTGCACGTGTGAGCCCTGTGGACGCGTTACAGGACCTGGTGATGAAACCCTGAACTCTTCCATTTAAAGGTGCCATCCAGGTGGCCTTGGGCAGCTGCCAAGGAGTTGCGGTGAGTCGGGGAAGTAGGGAGGAGGAGCGAGGGTCCCCTCAGGTTTCAGCCATGCCAAATCACCTCATCTCCTCTTAACCCAGGCTTACCCCGTGACAACGGCATCAGCCTCGGAGCGCGGCTGAAGGGTGCGGCCCCAGGAGCTGGGCATTCTTAGCAGAACGGTGAGTGGCAGAATTGTTGGGTTTTGGCCAGTGTGCTGCAGAGATCATGCACTGATATTTGCATTTCTTTCATGTAGCTGACTAAGAAACAACAGGGAGTTGTTGAACAACAGTGCCAGCAGGAACTTCCCAGATGTCGAGGCCGCCTTCTGTTGCACCTGACACCGACCTGCATCCCCAGATGTCTGAGAGATAAGTAGAGGGCTACAACCCACAGAGGGGATGCAAGCGGGGTGCAGGGTAGGGACCCACCGGGAGGGATTTTTGAGTCTCCTTTGGAGATGGGAGTGTCCATGGAGCGGCCCTATAGGCCCCATAAAAGCGATGCCTGACTTTGGATAACAGTGCTGAGGTGTGCAGGGCAGAGCAGTCCCGGTGTGTATCGTGTCACTTGTCTTTTGTGTATTATGTGTGTTTGGATATGTCATGTCTTTTACCTTAGGCCTTGGAGGGGCCTGTCAGAAACCCTGGCATCATTGTTAGCATCTGTGATCTCTGCATTCCTCGGCCTGGCACCAATGCCATGGAACTTTTGCCTCAGGAGCTCAGACAGGCATCAGACTCTCTTGTCTCTTTAGAAGCATCTGGTCGGATGTCTTTTCAGGTCTTGTTCTGAGCTGTGTGGACAGCTCTGCCCCGCCAGGATCCATTATGGCGGATTAGGACTTATGAGAATGTGAGGGCAGGTAGAGGCTTCTGGCCGTAGGATTCTCGGGCATCCATCTTTGCAGTTCTTGGAATAAATCATTCAGTTAGCATCTTCTTCCTCCAGGTTTCTCTGAGCCTCATCAGCTCACCATCAGTCTCCCCTCGGTCATCTCCTTTTGCATTCTCTCAGTCCTCGCAGCCATTTTCCTTGCCAGGAGATTTCTGTCCGTGTCGTGTCCCCGTTGTCTGTCACGTCCTGTCTGTCCTGTGTCACGGGTGTCTGCACACATTTGTGCCGGAGCTGCTCTGCCCTGCCGCATAGCCTGGTGCAATAGGAGAAGTCCTGGGAAGTTGAAATTTGTAATGTGGGGTGTAGTTGGACTCTAGATGCCATCCCTAGATTGACCTAAGGTGTTTGCAGCTTTTGAGTTATCGTGCATGTGTTTGACATATGTTCTGACTTTCTTTCAGGTGCAGATGCATTGCATCCATGGCAGAGCCCCCCATCCTGGGTGATGGGGTTCCCACAAGCAGGTCAGTCACCATTTGTCTCTGCAGGGGGAGTGTCAAGTGTGACCCTGTTACAGCGCTGTTCTTTGTCTTTATTTTTAGGAAGTAAATCTGGATACCAGCAGTCAAGTTCAGGAGAGCAAGGTGATCAGTAGCATTTCTTTTTGCTGAGGTCTCAATTCCTGGGGCAAGTCTAAGTCTCCATTCTCGTTTTTGTGCTTTAGGCAATCCACTCGGAGGCTGCCGAGCCCCCGTCACCAGCCGGCCGATGCACCGGGTTCCCTGCACGTGTGAGCCCTGTGGACGCATTACAGGACCTGGTGATGAAACCCTGAACTCTTCCATTTAAAGGTGCCATCCAGGTGGCCTTCAGCAGCTGCCAAGGAGTTGCGGTGAGTCGGGGAAGTAGGGAGGAGGAGCGAGGGTCCCCTCAGGTTTCAGCCATGCCACATCACCTCGTCTCCTCTTACCCCAGGCTTACCCCGTAACAACGGCATCAGCCTCGGAGCGCGGCCGAAGGGTGCGGCCCCAGGAGCCGGGCATTCTTAGGAGAACGGTGAGTGGCAGAATTGTGGGGTTTTGGCCAGTGTGCTGCAGAGATCATGCACTGATATTTGGATTTCTTTCACGTAGCTGACTGAGAAACAACAGGGAGTTGTTGAACAACAGTGCCAGCAGGAACTTCCCAGATGTCGAGGCTGCCTTCTGTTGCACCTGACGCAGACCTGCATCCCCAGATGTCTGAGAGATAAGTAGAGGGCTACAACCCACAGAGGGGATGCAAGCGGGGCGCAGGGTAGGGACCCACCGCGAGGGATTTTTGAGTCTCCTTTGGAGACGGGGGTGTCCATGAAGCGGCCCCTTAGGCCCCATAAAAGCGATGCCTGACTTTGGATAACAGTGCTGAGGTGAGCAGGGCAGAGCAGTCCCGGTGTGTACCGTGTCACTTGTCTTTTGTGTGTTATGTGTTGTTTGGATATGTTATGTCCTTTACCTTAGGCCTTGGAGGGGCCTGTCAGAAACCCTGGCATCATTGTTAGCATCTGTGATCTCTGCATTCCTCGGCCTGGCGCCAATGCCATGGAACTTTTGCCTCAGGAGCTCAGACAGGCATCAGACTCTCTTGTCTCTTTAGAAGCATCCGGTCAGATGTCTTTTCAAGTCTTGTTCTGAGCTGTATGAACAGCTCTGCCCTGCCAGGATCCATTATGGCGGATTAGGACTTGTGAGAATGTGAGGGCAGGTAGAGGCTTCTGGCCGTAGGATTCTCGGGCATCCATCTTTGCAGTTCTTGGAATAAATCATTCGGTTAGCATCTTCTTCCTCCAGGTTTCTCTGAGCCTCATCAGCTCACCATCGGTCTCCCCTCAGTCATCTAATTTTCTGTCCTTGTGCTCCTTGCAGTCATCCTTCTTGCCCAGCGGTTTCTGTCCGTGTTGTGTCCCCGTTGTCTGTCACGTCCTGTCTGTCCTGTGTCACGGGTGTGTGCACACACATTTGTGCCGGAGCTGCTCTACCCTGCCGCATAGCCTGGTGCAATAGGAGAAGTCCCGGGGACTTGAAATTTGTAATGTGGGCTGTACTTGGACTTTAGATGCCATTCCTAGATTGACCTAAGGTGTTTGCAGCTTTTGAGTTATCGTGCATGTGTTTGACATATGTTCTGACTTTCATTCAGGTGCAGATGCGTTGCATCCATGGCAGAGCTCCCCATCCTGGGTGAGGGGGTTCCCACAAGCAGGTCAGTCACCATTTCTTTCTGCAGGGGGAGTGTCAAGGGTGACCCTGTTACAGCTTTTTTTTTGTCTTTATTTTTAGGAAGTATAGCTGGATCCCAGAAATCAAGTTCAGGAGAGCAAGGTGATCAGTAGCATTTCTTGTTGCTGAGCTCTCAATTCCTGGGGCAAGTCTAAGTCTCCATTCTCATTTTTGTGGTTTAGGCAATCCACTTGGAGGCTGCCAAGCCCCCGTCACCAGCCGGCCGATGCACTGGGTTCCCTGCACGTGTGAGCCCTGTGGACGCCTTACAGGACCTGGTGATGAAGCCCTGAACTCTTCCATTTAAAGGTGCCATCCAGGTGGCCTTCAGCAGCTGCCAAGGAGTTGCGGTGAGTCGGGAAAGTAGGGAGGAGGAGCGAGGGTCCCCTCAGGTTTCAGCCATGCCAAATCACCTCATCTCCTCTTACTCCAGGCACCCCCTGTGACGACGGCCTCGGTCTCCGAGCGTGCCCGAAGCGTGCGGCCCGAGCAGCTGAGCGTTCTTAGGAGCACGGTGAGTAGCAGACTTGTGGTGTTTTGGCCGAGAGGCTGCCAAGATCAGGCACTGATGTTTGGTTTTCTTTAATACAGCTCTCTGAGAGACACCAGCCCGGTGCCAGCAGGACCTTCCCGGCTGACGAGCTGGCCTTTCTTTGCAGCCGAGACCGGCATCCCCAGATGTGCGAGAGATAAGTAGAGAGCCACGACCCAGAGAGAGGATGCAAGCAGGGTGCTGGTTTGGGAATTACTGGGAGGGGTTTTTTAGTCTGCTTTGGAGATGGGGCTGTCCATGAAGCGGCCCCTTAGGCCCCATAAAAGCAAAGCCTGGCTTTGGATCACAGTGCTGAGGTGCGCCGGGCAGAGCAGTCCCGGTGTGTATCATGTCACTTGTCTTTTGTGTGTTATGTGTTGTTTGGATATGTCATGTCTTTTACCTTAGGCCTTGGAGGGGCCTGTCAGAAACCCTGGCATCATTGTTAGCATCTGTGATCTCTGCATTCCTCGTCCTGGCACCCAGGCCATAGAACGTTCTCCTCAGGAGCTCAGACAGGCATCAGACTCTCTTGTCTCTTTAGAAGCATCCGGTCAGATGTCTTTTCAGGTCTTGTTCTGAGCTGTGTGGACAGCTCTGCCCCGCCAGGATCCATTATGGCGGACTAGGACTAGAAAGAACGTGAGGGCAGGTAGAGGCTTCTGGCCGTAGGATTCTCGGGCATCCATCTTTGCAGTTCTTGGAATAAATCATTCGGTTAGCATCTTCTTCCTCCAGGTTTCTCTGAGCCTCATCAGCTCACCATCGGTCTCCCCTCGGTCATCTCCTTTTGCATTCTCTCAGTCCTCGCAGCCATTTTCCTTGCCAGGAGATTTCTGTCCGTGTTGTGTCCCCGTTGTCTGTCACGTCCTGTCTGTCCTGTGTCACGGGTGTCTGCACACACATTTGTGCCGGAGCTGCTCTGCCCTGCTGCATAGCCTGGTGCAATAGGAGAAGTCCTGGGGACTTGAAGTTTGTAATGTGGGGTGTAGTTGGACTGTAGGTGGGATTTGTAGATGGACACAAGATATCTGGAGCTCTTAAGTTATCCTGCAACCGTTTGACTCTTGTCCTAACTTTCTTTCAGATGCAGACTGATAAAATCCAGCGCAGAGCCCCCATCCCAGGTTAGGGGATTGCCCCGAGCAGGTCAGTCACTGTTTGTTTCTGCAGAGGAAGCATAAATGGTGGCCGTTACAGCATTGTTCTTTGTCTCTCTTTTTAGGAGGTCAAGGCTGAGAGCAGCAGTCAAGGCCAAGAGGGCAAGGTGAGCATTGAATAGCATACAGAAGCAGTTGTTTTTGCTGATGTCTCAGTTTTGGTTCAGCTCTAAGCATCTCCTCTTGTTTTTATTTTAGGTGGTCCACTTGCCATTTATCCTGGCCAAGCATGCCTATGCCAGGTGGGTGAGAGCTTAAGGTATCGGTGTGGCATCCTTGTCAGATTTGGGAGGTTGTGTTTTCACAGTGTCTCAGCATGCTTTTCTGCTTTGTTTCTTTGCAGGTGCTGTCGCTGCCCTAGGCACGCCAAGGAACAGAGGAGGGCAGGTGAGTCGGCCTTTAGGCAGGCTGATTCCTAGGTGAGTGTTACACACCAGCATGCTAAGCGTGTCCCTTTTCTCTTTGCAGGTCTCTTCCGGGCACCCTCCGGAGCCAAATGAAGATTTGAGGTGAGCCGGGGCAGTGGTGCAGAGGAGTCCCGGGGATTACTGTTTTTGAGGGCAATAGTCAGGTTTTCTGTTTTGCCTTAGGTACCCTGAGGAGGCTTGTAGCCCAAGCTTGGAAACGGCAGCACCGAAGCACACACGGAGAGCATCTCAACGTCCATGTCCGACTGAGGATGGATTTTGTCCGCTCCTCTTCCAAAAGCTAAGTGTCGGGGCCAGCGGCTGGGAGAAGGGGAATAGCCTTTACTCTCACAGGAGGCAATCAGATGTCAGCTTAGGGGAGAGGTCTGTAGCGGGGCGGGCTCTCTGGAAGTAAAGGGAGAGGGTGTCTCCCCTCAGCCTCGCCAGAGCCTTTGCCGGGCAGGGCAGTTCCGACCCATCTTCACATTTTCGCGTACTTTGCTTTGTCCGCCTCCCTCGACTCGATGTCGTCACGGATCTTTCCCCCGAGGAGCTCGCCTTCACGTCCGGAGCTACGGCCACGGTCACCCGGCAGTCGGCTTCCTTCTCTAGGCTCGCCGAGCCTCTCGAGCATCCTCTTAAGTACTTTGGCACTAACTTCTTTTGACGAGTTACATTTCATCATCACGTGCCATCGTCATAGGGCTTCCCTTCCTTTGGCATCATCAGCCTCTGGCTCACCTTGCACTAGGAATCTCGGGTCCCTACGGGGACAGTGCCAGGCAGTTGTCACTCGTCTCTGTGTCATGTCGTCCGTGTCCGTGTCATGTCGTCCGTGTTATGTCGTCCGTGTCTGTGTTATGTAGTCCGTGTCCATCGTCCTACATGTCACAGGCCCTTGTTACATCTCGATGCTTTATCGGCACTATTCCATGCTACGTAGGCCATATTCTACTCACGTTCCTTTCCGGATATCCCTTATTCCGGCATCTTTACATTTTTACTCTTTGAGACAGGAATGTCTCAAAGGGACAAGATGTTCTCATCCATCTTCCTTTTCACTACCAGCTTTGGTAGTGCCTTTTTTTCCACGCCATTCTCTTGGACTTCCCGAGGGAGCGTCTTACACCCTCCTCACGTGACTGCAGTAGTTCTGTAGGTTCCATCTTCTCAAAGGGTACAGGGCTCAAGAATTAATCTTCCAGAGAGCTATCTCAAGTCCTGGCTTATACTGTATGTACTTACATTGTTTGTGCCTATGCTGGCTTATACTGTATGTACTTATACCGTATGTACTTACATTGCGTTTACCTATGTTGGCTTACACTGTATGTACTTACATTGTGTGTACCTATGCTGGCTTATATTGTATGGACTTACACTCCATGCACACTTGCACTGTATGCGTCTGCTTTTATTGTGTGTACTCATGTTGTACCACTTACGCTCAGAGCTGCCCTGCCCTGGCACATAGTCACAGTTAGGTAGAACAGTTATAAAAACTTTACTGTTCATCTGTCTTTAATGGGGTTTTGGGTAGAAAATTTATTGGTCCAGAGCGGGGACAAGTCCTAGCTGTCAGCCACTCGTTGACCGCTTCCTGTCGTCTCACAGGTCCCTGAGGCTACTGATTTCCCCAGAATCTACCATTTGACGTCGAGGAGCGGCAGCCAGAAGAAGCGTGGAAGCACGTTCTTCAGCGTCTCGAGGAAGAGCTGCAGGGAACGTTTAAATGGGAGGAGTGCGTGAGCGTGTGTGAGAGCACGTGCCTGTGTCTGTCTGCGTCTGCTCGTCTCTGCGTGTGTGAGCGCATGCTGTGACTGGATTTAACCTTGTGTGTGTGACTTTTGCTTTTCAGGTTTTTCAACTCATTTGTAAATTTAGAGTAAAAAATCCCCAGCTGGGTTTACCCCCCCCACCCCCCCTGGCTGTTTTTTTTTCTTTTTTTTTCCCCCCAGCTGGGTTTTTTTCCCGGGTCCCGGTTGGTCTGCGAGGCGACGTTCATCGCCAAAGTTTGGGCACAGACCCTCCAGGGACCGGGTATTTCTTCAGGCAGGAGGAATTTTTGGAGGCTCCAGGGAACCACGTTCCCAAGGAGCAATGATTGCTGGGGTGTAATTTAGCAGTTGTGATCAGAGGGATGGTGAGTTTGTGTGTCATTTGAAGGGGGTGTTAATGGTAGATGAGTGCTGTTTTTTGTGTGCTTTTGTTGTTTTGGGTGTCCTGTAACAATAAATCCACAAGTAATGAAAATAGAAAAAGGTTATCATCTTGTGTTAATGTGTGTGTTGTCTTGTATTGCTCTGTATTGCAGGGTGAGCACAGGGTGAACTCTCTCCTCCTTGCTGTGACACCTGGGCTGGCAGGGATGACACAGTGACCTCTGGCAGCCGATGCTGCCTGTGCCATCAGCTGGCACTGACGTGTTTGATGAAAATCCTTTTGCTGGGTTTTTTCTCCTGAGAAGCCTCAGAACAGAAATGGAACCAATAACAATCTGCTGGCTGTGGAGTGTGGGCTGGAGATGGTTTAGCAACAGGGGCATCTTGGGTTGGTCTCCTGTGCATTGTTTCTACTTGATGACCAATCATGGTCCAGCGGTGTCGGGGCTGTGATCAGTCCCAGGTTTTTATTATTCATTCCTTTCCAGCTTTCTGATGTCTCCTTGCTCTTTTAGTGTAGTTCTAATATCTCATTTTCTTTTAATATAATAGAGATCATAAAATAATATTTCAGCCTTCTGAAAGGGGGAGTCAAGATTCTCATCTCCTCCCTTGTCCTGGAGGACCCTCAAACACCACCACAATCAGCGGCCGAGCGGGTTTGTGCGAGCCTCTCAGGAACCCTCGGCCGGTCCCGAGTTGGCAGACACCGGGGGGGGGGGCAGCCCCGACACGGCCAACAGCGGGGAGACACCCTCTGTGCCCCGAGGGTGCTGAGGGCACCTGGGCTGGGGGCAGACACTCTCTGTGTGTGCCCCGAGGGTACTGCGGGCACCTGGGCTGGGGGCAGACAGTCTCTGTGCCCCGAGGGTGCTGAGGGCACCTGGGCTGGGGGCAGACACTCTCTGTGCCCCGAGGGTACTGAGGGCACCTGGGCTGGTCGCCTTTGCAGCAGAAGAGACACCAGAGACAGCCGTAGAAGATAAAGGGCCGACTCTTAGCAGGGGTTAATGCAAGGTTTTATTAGGAGTCCCATAGGAGCTCCTGCACCTCAGGGGGCTCCTGCCCAGAGCCCCGGGAGATGTGCCAAGGTTACATTTAAAGGGAGGTGGAAACCAAAAGTAGATAACATCCTACCAACCATTAAGTGACCCTAAGGGATGGATGCTGGGGGATAGACATATAGGACAGCGTATGGGGCAAGGCTTGGGGGCTGACCCCGAGCCTCTGGCTAATCACTCGAGGACTTGGACCGAAACTTCTGGATGGAGGGAATGGGAGGCTGAGTGATTGACAGAGAGCCTGGGTGGGGGTTTGGGGATGATCTCATCCCAGGAGAGCGATAACACAGGTAAAGGGAGGGGGGTACAGTTTGGGATAAACCATTTGGGAAAAATATGAGGATACAAAACAAAATTACTTCAAAGTATTACAAAGTATAAAAATGCACTCCAGCAGGTTTGGGCAGCACCAAATGTAATAAAATGCTTTAAAAATAGAAAAATTAAAAATAAAAATAAATAAAATAACAAAAGTAATTAAAAATAAATAATAAAAAAAACCCCAAACTGTAAAGTGCTGTAAAGTGCTGTAAGAGTTCCATAAAATGTAGTGCTGTAATGCAAGACCCTCAAACACCAGCACAATCACCAGCTTAAATTGGTCTGAGCAGCACCAAATAAAATAAAATAAATAGCTTTAAAAATAGAAAAATTAAAAAAAAAATTAAATAAAAAACAAAATTAAAAAAATAAATGCTTTAAAAATAGAAAAATGAGAACTAAAAAATAAAAAGAAAATTAAAAAAATAAAATGCTTTAAAAAGAGAAAAATTAAAAATAAAAATTAAATAAAAAATAAAATTTAAAAAATGCTTTAAAAATAGAAAAACTAAAAATAACAATTAAATGAAAATAAAATTAAATAAATAAAATAAATGCTTTAAAAATAGAAAAATTAAAAATAAAAATTTAATACAAAACAAAATTACAAAAATATAATAAATGCTTTAAAAATAGAAAAATTAAATATAAAATTAAATTAAAAATTAATAAAATTAAAAGGTTTAAAAATAGAAAAATTAAAAATAGAAATAAAAAATTAAATTAAAAAATAAAAAAAGGTTTCAAAATATAAAATTAAAAATAAAAATTAAAAAAAAAAACAATAAAAAAGCTTTGAAAATAGAAAAATTAAAAATAAAAATTAAATAAAAAATAAAATTAAAAAAAATAAATGCTTTAAAAATAAAAAAAATTAAGAATA
Source organism: Molothrus aeneus (assembly GCF_037042795.1). NCBI lineage: Eukaryota > Metazoa > Chordata > Aves > Passeriformes > Icteridae > Molothrus > Molothrus aeneus. Next base: position 1,611,459 of record NW_027098964.1, on the reverse strand, counting down.
AAAATAAATAAAAAATAAAATTTAAAAATTCAAAAACTTTGAAAATAAAAAATTTAAAAAATAAAAATTAAATAAAAAACAAAATTAAAAAATAAATGCTTTAAAAATAGAAAAAATAAATATAAAAATTAGGAAAAAAACAAAATTGAAAATATAAATGCTTTAATAATACAAAAATTAAAAATAGAAAAATAAATAAAAAACAAAATTAAAAAAATAAATGCTTTAAAAGAAGAAAACTGAAAAATAAAAAAATTAAGAATAAAAAAAAATGAAAAATAAAATTTAAAAATTCAAAAACTTTGAAAATAGAAAATTTAAAAAATAAAAATTAAATAAAAAACAAAAAAAAAAGCTTTAAAAATAGAAAAATAAATATAAAAATTAGAAAAAAACAAAATTAAAAAATAAATGCTTTAATAATACAAAAATTAATAATAGAAAAATAAAAAACAAAATTAAAAAAATAAATGCTTTAAAAATAGAAAACTTAAAAATAAAAAAATTAAAAATAAAATTAAAAAATAAAAAGCTTTAAAAATAGAAAAATTAAAAATATTCAATACAAAACAAAATTAAAAAATATAATAAATGCTTTAAAAATAATAAAATTAAATATAAAAATAAAATAAAAATTAATAAAATAAAAAGCTTTTAAAATAGAAAAATTAAAAATAAAAACGAATTTAAAAAATTTTAAAAAGGCTTTAAAAATAGAAAAATTAAAAATTAAATAAAAAAAATTTACAAATCAAAAAAATGCTTTAAAAATAGAAAAATAAACAAACAATAAAAAACAAAATTAAAAAATATAATAAATGCTTTAAAAATAAAAAAATGAAATAGAAAAATTAAATAAAAATTAAAAAAATAAAAAGCTTTAAAAATAGAAAAATTAAATATAAAAATAAAAAAAATTAAAAAATAGTTTAAAAAGAGAAAAATTAAAAAAGTTAAAAATAAAATTTAAAAAATAAAAACCTTTAATAATAGAAAAATTAAAAATAAACATAAATATTTAAAAAATAAAATAAATGCTTTAAAAAAAAAAAAATTAAAAAAAAAGGTTTAAAAATAAAAATAATAAAAAAATAAAATTAAAAAAATACAAAGTTTCAAAAATAGAAAAATAAAAATTAAAAAAAAAACAAAATTAAAAAAATAAATGCTTTAAAAAAAGAAAAAATAAATTTAAAACTTAAATTTAAAAATATTTAAAAAATAAAATAAAAAGCTTTAAAAATAGGAAAATTAAAAATAAAAACAAATAAAATTAATTAAAAAATAAAATAAAAAGCTTTAAAAATAGAAAAATTAAAAAAACCCCCAAAATTAATAAAATAAAATTAATTAAAAATACATGAAAAACAAAATAAAACCTCTAAAGTGCTGTAAAGTGCCGTAAAATTTCCATAAAACGTCGTAAAACTGCCGTAAAGCGCGACTGTCGTAAAACTGTCGTAAAAGGTGCCGTAAAGCGCGACTGTCGTAAAAGGTGCCGTAAAGCGCGACTGTCGTAAAACTGTCGTAAAAAGTGTCGTAAAGCGCGACTGTCGTAAAAGGTGCCGTAAAGCGCGACTGTCGTAAAACCGTCGTAAAAGGTGTCGTAAAGCGCGACTGTCGTAAAAGGTGCCGTGAAGCGCGACTGTCGTAAAACTGTCGTAAAAGGTGCCGTAAAGCGCGACTGTCGTAAAACTGTCGTAAAAGGTGTCGTAAAGCGCGACTGTCGTAAAAGGTGTCGTAAAGCGCGACTGTCGTAAAAGGTGCCGTAAAGTGCGACTGTCGTAAAACTGTCGTAAAGGTGCCGTAAAGCGCGACTGTCGTAAAACTGTCGTAAAAGATGCCGCAAAGCGCGACTGTCGTAAAAGGTGCCGTAAAGCGCGACTGTCGTAAAACTGTCGTAAAAGGTGTCGTAAAGCGCGACTGTCGTAAAAGGTGTCGTAAAGCGCGACTGTCGTAAAACTGTCGTAAAAGGTGCCGTAAAGCGCGACTGTCGTAAAACTGTCGTAAAAGGTGTCGTAAAGTGCGACTGTCGTAAAAGGTGCCGTAAAGCGCGATTGTCGTAAAAGGTGCCGTAAAGCGCGACTGTCGTAAAAGGTGCCGTAAAGCGCGACTGTCGTAAAACTGTCGTAAAAGATGCCGTAAAGCGCGATTGTCGTAAAAGGTGCCGTAAAGCGCGACTGTCGTAAAAGGTGCCGTAAAGCGCGACTGTCGTAAAACTGTCGTAAAAGGTGCCGTAAAGCGCGACTGTCGTAAAAGGTGTCGTAAAGCGCGACTGTCGTAAAACTGTCGTAAAAGGTGCCGTAAAGCGCGACTGTCGTAAAAGGTGCCGTAAAGCGCGACTGTCGTAAAACTGTCGTAAAAGGTGCCGTAAAGCGCGACTGTCGTAAAAGGTGCCGTAAAGCGCGACTGTCGTAAAAGGTGCCGTAAAGCGCGACTGTCGTAGAACTGTCGTTAAAGGTGCCGTAAAGCGCGACTGTCGTAAAACTGTCGTAAAACTGTCGTAAAAGATGCCGTAAAGCGCGACTGTCGTAAAAGGTGCGTTTTTTCGACAGTCGCGCTTTACGGCACTACCTTTTATGGAAATTTTACAGTACTTTACAGCACTTTACGGATTTTATTTTGTTTTTAAATTATTTTTAATTAATTCTATTTTTTAAATTTAATTTTTATTTTATATTTTTTTAATTTTTATTTAATATTTTTTTAATTTTCCGACTTTTAAAGCTTTTTTTAATCTTTTTTTTAGTTTTAATTTTTCTATTTTAAAGCATTTATTTTATTTTTAAATTTTCCTTTTTATTTAATTTTTAGTTTTAATTCTAATATATTTCTATAGCATATTTTAAATTTTTTTATTTTTATTTTTTCTTAATTTTTACTTTTGAGTTTTTGATTTTTAAAGCTTTTTTTATTATTTTTTATTTAATTTTATTTTTGATTTATCTATTTTTAAAGCTTTTTATTTTATTTTAAATTTTTTTTAATTTAATTTTTTTGTTTTATTTTCTTTAAAGGATTTATTTTTTTAAATTTATTTTTTATATTTTGGTTTTCATTTTTTAATTATAAACTATTTATTTTATATTTTAAATTTTATTTTTTATTTCATATTTAGTTTTGCTTTATCTATTTTTAAAGCATTTATTTTATTTTTTTAGTTTTTATTTAATATTTAGTTTTGATTTTTTTATTTTTAAAGCATTTATTTTATTTTTTACTTTTTATTTAATTTTTATTTTTGATCTTTCTATTTTTAAAGCTTTTTATTTTATTTTTTAATTTTATTTTTTATTTAATTTTTTGTTTTAATTTTTTTATTTTTAAAGCATTTGTTTTATTTTTTAAATTTTATTTTTTATTTTTATTTTTTGCTTTTTCTATTTTTAAAGCTTTTTTTATTTTTTAATTTTATTTTTATTTAATTTTTTTGTTTTAATTTTTTTATTTTTAAATAATTTATTTTATTTTTTTCATTTTATTTTTTATTTCATTTTTATTTTTTCTTTTTCTATTTTTAATGCTTTTGAAAAAAAATTTATTATTTATTTAATTTTTTGGTTTTTTGTTATTATTAAAGCATTTTTTTATTTTTTATTTAATTTTTATTTTTGATCTTTCTATTTTTAAAGCTTTTTAAAATTTTTTTATTTAATTTTTTATTTCATTTTTAGTTTAACTTTTTTATTTTTGAACTATTTATTTTATTTTTCAAATATTATATTTTATTTCATTTTTATTTTTTGCTTTTTCTATTTTTAAAGCATTTAATTTTTTTTTACTTTTATTTTTTATTTAATTTTTAGTTTTGATTTTTTTATTTTTAAAGCATTTTTTAATGTTTTTTTTAATTTAGATTTTATTTTTGATCTTTCTATTTTTAAAGCTTTTAAAATTTTTTTTAATTTTCAGTTTTAATTTTTTTATTTTTAAACATTTATTTTATTTTTAAATTTTATTTATTATTTCATTTTTAGTTTTAATTTTTTATTTTTGAACTATTTATTTTATTTTTTTAATTTCATTTTTATTTTTTGCTTTTTCTATTTTTAAAGCATTTCTTTTATTTTTTTAATTTTCTTTTTTATTTAATTTTTAGTTTTGAGTTTTTTATTTTTAAAACTTTTTTTAATTATTTTTTTTAATTCTTATTTTTGATCTTTCTATTTTTAAAGCTTTTTTTATTTTTTATTTAATTTTTTAAAATTTTTCTATTTTTAAAGCTTCTTTTTATTTTTTAATTTTATTTTTTATTTCATTTTTATTTTTTGCTTTTTCTATTTTTAAAGCATTTATTTTATTTTTTTAATTTTCCTTTTTATTTAATTTTTAGTTTTGATTTTTTTATTTTTAAAACATTTTTTCGTTTTTTATTTTTTATTAAATTTTTAGTTTTAATTTTTTTATTTTGAAACATTTATTTTATTTAATTTTATTTTTTAATTTTATTTTTTATTTATTTTTAGTTTTGATTTATTTTTAAAGCATTTCTTTTATTTTTTTAACTTTATTTTTTATTTAATTTTTTAGTTTTGATTTTTTTATTTTTAAAGCATTTCTTTTATTTTTTTTATTTCATTTTTATTTCATTTTTAGTTTTAATTTTTGTATTTTTAAAGCATTTCTTTTTTTTTTTTTTTTTAATTTTTAGTTTTAATTTTTGTTTCTAAAGCTTTTTATTTTTTAATTTTCTTTTTTTTATTTTCCCATTTTTAAAGCATTTATTTTTTTATTTTATTTTATTTTTTATTTAATTTTTTATTTTAATTTTTCTATTTTTAAAGCTTTTTTTTAAATTTTATTTGGTGCTGCCCAGACCAACTCAAGCTGGTGATTGTGGTGGTGTTTGAGGGTCTTGCAGTTACCCCGATTAATAGGTAGAGATGATGTTTGGAGGCCACAGTGTTACAGGTAGGGGTTAAACTGTTTTTTAGGGTCTTTCAGGTGATTTTTCAGGGATTTTTAGGGATATTTTAGGGGGTTTTTTGCAGGAGTTTTTTAGGAATTCTCTGGAAATGTTTAGGATACCTTTAGGGCTTTTTCAGGGCTTTTTCAATAATTTTTAGGGTGTTTTAATGACTGTCTTACCGGGGCGCCCCAGCCGCCCAAGGCACCCCGTGCCGGCGCCGCGGCGCTCCAGCCCAGCCTCCCGTCAGCGCCGCCCGTGGTCGCTTCCCCTCTCCAGCCACCCCCGCTGCATGGCGGGCCGAGCCGCGCCTTCCCCACCGCACCCTCCCGCTTCAGAGCTGCTGGATGGCGTGGCTCCGCCGCCTCCTGCAGCCACGGGCGTCCCGGCATTCCCTTCCACGGCCGCAGCCGCAGCCCGGTTCCCGTTCCTGCAGCTCCGCCTCCTCCCGCACACCCCGGCCCGCCCGGCGCCATGATGACCGCCCGCGCCGCCGTAGTGACGGAACCCACGCATGCGCAGTTGCTACAACCCCAGCACCAGCGATATCACTCCACGCCGACTCATGGAACCACAGCGCTGCTTCCGGGATCAGCCGCACGCATGCGCAGTTCTATCTCCACGGCCCTGCCGCCACCCCCCACTGCGTTTGCCGCAGCTTTGGTACAGCCCGGTCCCAGTTCCGAGCCGCTGCGTGCCGCTGTCCGGCCACAGCCGGCATCCATGTGCCCTGTCACGCCACTTCTGCCGCCACTGCGTCTATACACGGCACCACAGCAGGCGAAAACTGCAGCGCCTTGCGTGTATCCTTCCGCGTCTCTCCCTCTGCCGGGCACCGAGAGATCCCTCCGCAGTGCAGCGCGTAACAGTGCACAACCGATACCTGATGTGCCTCCGCGTTTTCGCCTTCCACACTCCTAGCACCCAGTGGGACTACTTTGTGTCACGATTCGTCTGCACAGCCACATCCATGCACACAAACCGTGCGATGAGGAGGAGGAAGAGGAGGTTGGAATATGACAGCTGCTTTAATAAATACAGGACAGACAGAGAATTATTTTGCCCCTGCAAATGCCAGCTCTTTGATCCCAACACAAAAGAATTTTGAAAAAGAACTGTTCCCAAATAGCTCCAGAGTCCCCTCAGTGTTTGGGACAGATTTCTCGACCCAAAATTAGACAGTAAACCCTGAAAATTTGCCAGCATTAATGCCAAAATTAGAAAACTCACAAAAATCTTTTGATAGTTTTCACCTAACAGACTGGTGTGAAAAACATCAATCACTTGCTTTTAAATTTTTTGAAAGTTTAATAGTAATAAAATGGTTATAAAAATAGTCATACAATTAGAGTAATAATAATTTGGACAATTTGAATTAGGACAATATGAGACAACAAAAACAAAGAGTTACGGACGTCCGGGTACCTTTTTCTGGGCAGCATGAGCCCGAAAAAGGACCCCCGTTAACAAAGGATTAACCCTTAAAAGCAATAGCCTGTTGCATAGTCATACACTTCATACATGGTGCATAAATTCCATTCAAACACAGGATTCTGTCTGCTCATCATCCACTTCTTCCTTCTAATCCTAACAGCGCCTTGGAGGCAGGAAGAAGTTCGTTTCTTCTGATAAGAGGGCAATAAATTCTTTTTCTCTGAAAGATCCAGGTGCCCTGTGGCCGCTATCTCACTGCAAGTCCTTTCTTTAAAAAACGTATCTTACATAGCATCGTTTCTATATTAACAGTTTTTGTAACCTAAAACTATATTTAACACACTACTTAAGAGAATTAATACAGCATTACTTTCTAACACAACACATATAATATTCATTTTAATATTTCAAAAAAGCCAATCATAAAATACCTGCATTTTTCACAATCCCCACTCTTATTCTTTGTAAATCATTTGGCTTGAGCAATATTTCTTATCTACTTGCATCTTCTGGACTATGCGGGCAAAATAAAACAGGGGATTACACAAGGAAGAAATATAAAAATAGTTGCAACACATAAAATGAAAGATCTTAATTTCTTCTAATACATTACCCTACCAGCTAGGTTTTAACATTGTTTTCTAATTTTTGGACCGGTACCTGGGTTATTATATGCATATATATTTTTTTCTTCTTTGATTTCTTTGGCTTTTTCTAGAATGACTTTTCTGTGCTCATGAATTTTCAACAATTTGATATATTAAACTTTCCACAAACACCCCCTTCTTTGGCCAATAAATAGTGTAAAGCCAACCTATTCTGATACCCTACAGTTTTTGTTTGGCTTAGCTGACTTTATATTAACTCCAATGCCTGGGCGGCTCCATTTGCTATCATTTCTATAACTGCTTGGAGTCTTGTAATACGACTCAATAGATAATTTGGGGTCAATACAGATTCAATTGCTGTGCTGGTTTTACCTTTTCGTTTATTATTTGTTTTTTTTACCAAATCTTCTTGAACCATATCTTCAAGATTAAATTTAAAACAAATCCATCTCTCTCCTTTTAAACATTCAATTCCAAATCTATTACCACATTTTCCTAAGTTTCTTGTAATCCAATAATTTATTCCGTTTTGCCTACAGGTTCTTAATTTGGATGTGTTATAACAGTGGCTGTTGACATAGGTGTGTGTAATTAAAGAGGAACTTTGGTTTCTTTCCACGTGATGCTTTCTGTAGCATTTGTGACACGATCTTGCTGGTATCCCGAAAGGGAAAAGAGAACAAATGAGTGCCAGAAACAGGAATAACAGAGCTCCAGTATGCCTTATACTCCCACCTCCCAGGCCTGTGAGGTTGCAACCCACAGCAGGTGTATTTGATCTTCTCGGTGGCGAAATACAGAGGCCAATCTGCACTTGCCCTCTATTTCCTTGTCACTTTCTCTTAACTAATTTCCAGGCAAATTGGTTTGGACACCCTTTATCTGTGGTCTCTTACCGTTCTTCAGGTATCTCTCATTCACCAGGCACTAATAATTCCCATCCACAAAGCTAAGTTATTACTTTAACACTTTTTGCAATAAAAGCATAAATTTTGTGAACTTCAATACTAATTATTCTCACAATTCAAGCATTTACTTATAACCCAGCTAGCATGTCCAGTATTGGAATGAATCAAATAAAGTTTACTGATGGAAATGGTAATTCTCCTTCTCCCCTGTACAATTCTCAGGCTAAGGTCAGAACACAAAAACAGGCTTGATCCTTCTATCTGGAGTATTCCTCCCCTAAGGAGATGTTCTATTCAGGCATGACCAGAATAAAACCAGGCAGGGCTTGAAACCAGTGGTATAAGCGTCATCTTAACTCTTAATTCAGTGTTGTTCTTTGTACATTTTTTGGATCATTTGGCTTTTGCCAAACTATTACCACTCAGTCCCCATTGGAAAGTCAGTTCGGTATCACCCGGTTTAAATGCAACAGTCCATTCCTCAGGTTCCTTCACAAGTCCTTTGATTCTGCTGGCATGAATTCACCCTCTTTCTGTGATTCTGATTGTTGCTTCAGTAGTACCTGGAAAGGACTTCTTAATAGCATAGTAATAAAAGAAAGATAATACTGCATTAACTTTTACCATTCACTCTTCTTCCAAACTTTCTGGGTTTAGCTAAAAGCTTTTTCCACAGCAGCCTCTTCTTCTTCTATCCAGCTGTGCTAATAGCTGCAGAGGCAAATTCTTCTTTCTGTGAGTTACAGTTAGTTAAATAAGAAAAGCTAGACCAATTTTAACACGAGATGTATCACATCTATTGCTTTTTACTTTTTGGGCAGCATTTAATTGTTTTAGCCTTACAAACCCATTCGTCAGGGAAAAAAAAACAAAAACCAAAAAACTTCTTTTTAACAGCAAACAAAACACACAAAAGAAAAGACCAAAAACCTTCTTACTTAAGAAAAACAACCCACTTTGTGAGGTTTGGAGAGTCAGCAATCTCTGCTTTGATTTTATCTTTTAGTGCTAGCCCACCTCCCGCTCTTTTCACGGCCTTGCTGTCAATGCCGTGCTGCCACTTCGCTGCAGGGCCGGAGCAGGGGAGAGCAGCCAGGGGCATGGGGACCCTGGGGGCAGCCTTGGGTCCCTTTTGCCCTCTCTCTCTCTCTTCTCTCTCTCTTCCTCTTTCCTTCTCTCTCTCGGCCTACTTACCGGGGCTGACACTGCCATCCTCGACTCGGGACCCCGGCAGCCTGGGAGCCCCCCCTGCAGTTCCGCCACGGAGCCAGCCCGCTCCTGCCTGGCAAACCCGTGTGTCCCCTGCTGCCAGCACCGCCACCGGGTCACCTCCATGGATCGGTGCCTGCCGCAGCCTGCGAGACCCCGCCGCTCGCAGGGAGCGGGCAGACACCTCCCAACCTTGACAACCCCAAACCTGGCGTCCCCAGGTGCTCCTGACATTCTTTTCCTTTCTCTAGTCAACTTCTCCTCTTTTCCCTTCAAGGAGAGCCCGTTCTGCTAAACCCTTTCTGGAGCTCAGTTCGGCATTGAAAAACCTCCTAACAACCGTGTGTTAAGACACTTCCCTGCCTTTCATGCAAAAACCCCGCATTCACACTTCTGCTCTCTTCTAGCACCAAGATGTCATCACTTCACATTCTAACATCTCAGAGTTTGCTAACCACCTCCCTACTTCAACTTCTCTCTTTCTTCTCTTCTTACCTCTTGTTTTTGATTCAACACACCTCAGATGGTATGAACTGAACCTAACTAAATTACTTCCAAAAGTAGGCTTACAACTTTCTTTTACTAGGATTGCAGTAGCTGTTAAATACCTACTGGCTAGCTGTGGCTTACTGAGTCTAACATCTTTGATATATAAGCTACTAGATATTTTTTTACTCTTCCTTACTCTTGAATTAAAATTTTATGAGCTACTCCACTTTCTGTATTTATGTATAAATGATAAATGACTTTTCGAACAAAGGTAAGCTTAAAGCTGGTACTTAGGCTAGTTTTAACTTAACTCTTTTAATTAAACAATATCTTCTTTGGTCTGTTTTATATCATCTCCTTCTGTCAGTTTTTTCATACACAAATTTTGCTACTTGTGCGTACCCCTCAATCTATAATCTATAATATTTCAATAATCTAGGTAATTTTCTGATCTCTCTCTTTGAAGAGGGAGGGAGAAGGAATAAAATTCTTGCAAATTTCTCATGGTTGGGTTTCCAGCTACTTTTATTTATTAAGTGTCTAAGATATTTTACCACTGGGTAGTGAGTCTGAGTTCTTTTATTAACCTCCCTTAAATCCTGTACTAGTCTATAACTCCCATCAGACTTTACTGGGGGCATAGGGATATTATGAGGAGACATACAAGGTTCTAATGCCCCATCCTTTATTAGTCCTTCTATTACCGGCTTCGAACCTTCCCGTCCTAAAGATCCAGGATACTGACGTACACGTACGGGACAATCTTCTCTCTCAATTGTAACCCCTATGGGGTCGATATTTAATCTTCCCCTATTTCCTTCCCCACTTCAAACTTTTTTGTTGTTTTTTTTTTCTTCATCCTCTCTTAAATAATTTTAAAACTCTAGTTGTCATTTTCCCATTTTCTGATAAAACTCCTATTCTTAATTGCACTTTTAAGACTCTTCCCAATAAATTGCTACCTGCCCCTGGGACCAATAAGACATCTCCCATCCAAATTCTAGTTTCGTCCCTCAATTACTACATCTTTAATGAGCAGAAATGTAAAACTTTCCCTCTTTGCCCCTATTACTTTCACTATATGTTTGCTCACACTATAACTTTTTGGAATATTTAACAGGCAGGTTCTCTCTGCCCCTCTGTCTATTATAAATTCCAATTCTTCTTCCTGGGGACCCACTTTTAAAGTTATCACAGGCTCCAGATGGTATTTGTTCCCCCCAGAAATTTAGAGCTTATGACCTCCCTATTCCTCCTATGTGCCCATCTCTTTAAAGATTTTCAGATCTTCTGCTTACTTAGGACCATTTTCCTATTTCTCTTAAGTTTGTTTATCTATTTAGCTGAAGTTTCTTCTTTCCCCTCTAAAAGCTGTCCCTTAAAAACCTTTTTTTTTTCCCTGCATTTCGCCTTTGATATGCTGTCGCATTTATTCCTTTGATTATGTAATTACAATAATTATTCATGTGTTTACTCCCCTCCTCGTTATTTTTACCCCACTCAGGAGGTACAGTTGGCATTTTGTCTTCTCTGGGGGTCACCGTAGATTATCTTTTTTCCTAAGCTTTTATTTCAGCTGCTCTGATTAATTGCCTTTCTTCCTGAGAAAAATATTATTTTCATTACAGACCACATCTCTTCTGAAGTATAAATGTTTGGACCTAAAAATTGGTCTAATTGTTCAGCTATGCCTATGGTATCCTCCAAGTATCCCTGTTATTTATTTCTTAAAATTTCTGACCTCAGACGAAGTTAAAGGAGCATTTACAAACCCTGGTCTGCCCCCTCCTATGGGAACCTCTTTTAATGGAAATAGACTAATCCCTTTATCCCATTCTTTTTGGATTTTTCTCTTCTATAGCTTTTCTCCCGTATTTTTAGGAAGAATCAGGAGAGGGCTTTCTTTTACCTGAACTTTTAGTGTTTCGATAAGGTGATTCCTTTAGAGAGTTCCCCTGAGCAGCCGGAGCTGTGGTTACCAAGGGAACGGAGCTCAGGGCAGGACAGGGGAACTCGGCACAGCTCAGGGTCTGGGTCCTCCAAAGGCGGGGTCTGCAGGGGGAATCACCCGAGGGGATCGGCACAGCTCAGGGTCTCGGTCCTCCAAAGGCGGGGTCTGCAGGGGGAATCACCCGAGTGGATCGGCACAGCTCAGGGTCTGGGAGCTCCAAAGGCGGGGTCTGCAGCCGGGATCGCCCGAGGGGCTCGGCACAGCTCAGGGTCTCGGTCCTGCAAAGGCGGGTTCTGCAGCTGGGATCGCCCGAGGGGATCGGCACCGCTCAGGGTCTGGAAGCTCCAAAGGCGGGGTCTGCAGGGAGAATCACCCGAGGGGCTCAGCACAGCTCAGGGTCTCGGTCCTCCAATGGCGCGGTCTGCAGCTGGGATCGCCTGAGGGGCTCGGCACAGCTCCGGGTCTGGGTGATCCAATGGCGCGATCTGCAGCCAGGATCGCCTGAAGGGATGGGCACAGCTCAGGGTCTCGGTCCTCCAAAGGCGGGGTCTGCAGGGAGAATTTCCCGAGGGGCTCGGCACAGCTCAGGGTCTGGATGCTCCAAAGATTAGGTCTGCAGGGGGAATCACCCGAGGGGCTCGGCACAGCTCAGGGTCTGGGTGCTCCAAAGGTGGGGTCTGCAGGGGGAATCAGCCGAGGGGCTTGGCACACCTCTGGGTCTCAGTCCTCGAAAGGCGGGTTCTGCAGCCGGGATCGCCCAAGGGGCTCAGCACAACTCAGAGTCTCGGACCTCCAAAGGCAGGGTCTGCAGGGGGAATCACCTGAGGGGCTGGGCACAGCTCAGGGTCTGGATGCTCCAAAGGCGGGGTCTGCAGCCGGGATTGCCCGAGGGGCTCGGCACAGCTCAGGGTCTGAGTGCTCCAAAGGCGGGGTCTGCAGGGGAAATCACCCGAGGGGCTCGGCACAGCTCCAGGTCTGAGTGCTCCAAAGGTGGGGTCTGCAGCCGGGATCGCCCGAGTGGCTCGGCATAGCTCAGGGTCTGGATGCTCCAAAGACAGGGTCTGCAGCTGGGATCGCCCGAGGGGCTCGGCACAGCTCAGGGTCTGAGTGCTCCAAAGGCGGGGTCTGCAGCAGGGATCGCCCGAGGGGATCGGCACAGCTCAGGGTCTCGGTCCTCCAAAGGCAGTGTCTGCAGGGGGAATCGCCCAAGGGGCTGGGCACAGCTCAGGGTCTGGATGTTCCAAAGGTGGGGTCTTCAGGGGGAATCACCTGAGGGGCTGGGCACAGCTCAGGGTCTCGGTCCTCCAAAGGCGGGGTCTGCAGCCAGGATGGCCCGAGGGGATCGGCACAGCTCAGGTTCTGGGTGATCCAAAGGCGGGGTCTGCAGGGGGAATCACCCGAGGGGCTCGGCACAGCTCAGGGTCTGGATCCTCCAAAGGCGGGGTCTGCAGGGGGAATCACCCGAGGGGCTCGGCACAGCTCAGGGTCTGGGAGCTCCAAAGGCGGGGTCTGCAGGGGGAATCACCCGAGGGGATCGGCACAGCTCAGGGTCTGGATGCTCCAAAGGTGGGGTCTGCAGCCGGGATCGCCCGAGGGGCTCGGCACAGCTCAGGGACTTGGTCCTCCAAAGGCGGGGTCTGCAGCCGGGACCGCCCCAGGGGCTTTTCCGGTGCAGACCGAGCTGCAGCGTGGATCGGCCCCACATGGCTCACGGCGGCTGATCCGGCAGAGACAAAGCCGGGACTAACCCCGGCTGCAGCGGGGGGAGCCGAGCAGAGTCAGGGCAGCCGGGGATGGGACAGACAGGACCCCCCCTTGGTGCGGTCAGCGCGGTACCCACGGTGCACACGGCAGGACGGACCCCCCGCCCCTTCCGCCAGCACGGCCAGCGGAGCGGCCGCGGGCCAGGCGGCCGGGACCGGGACAGACGGACCGGGCCAGACGGACTGTGCCGGAGCCGGCACAGGGGCTGGGGCAGCCGCGAACGAGTGGGGGAACAAACGGGAATGGATGAGGTAATATTTCTATCAGCAAAATTGAAATGAAAGCAAGCTTTGAGCTCCCTCAGTTACTGAACAACAGGAAAACAATGGTGTGGCCAGCTGAAGGTAATCCCCTTTGATGAAACAACACCCTCTGCCTGCAGACAGCTCCAAGGGGCCGAGCAGACCCTACCAGCTTGGCAGAAGGGGTCCAAAGAGGAGCTTTTAGGGTTTAAAATGTAACACAGTATGGTAATGTAGTGATTCTTATAGGCCGTATGGAAATACTATAGGATTTGTGTATTGTACTAGATTGGTTAGTGAGAAGTAGACTATTCAACACAGAAGATGATTTTTTGTATTGTAATGGGAACTTCACTCTCTTGACCTTTTACTCGCTTACCCCTTTTTACTCTCTTATGCTTTTGCTCTCTTACCTTTTTATGCTCTTACCCTCTCATCCTGTCAACCCCTCTCTTCTCTCAGGCCTGCTCTGAGCTGTGGCTGGCAGCTCCCAGCAGGCCCCTGCCCCCGGGCCCTTTGCAATAAACCCCAAGTTCCACAAGGCCCCTGCCCCCGGGCCCTTTGCAATAAAACCCAAGTTCCACGACCCGGCTTCAGAGATCTCTCGTCTCCGTCCGTCCCGACCGTGCTACCCCGTGATGCTCCTACAGCTAGAAACTCACTCACTAGCAAGGAAAAATCCTTCCAAAGTATTTTTTTCTATTTTTATCCTCCGAGTGTCCAACTTCTTTTCCTAAATTTCTACAGATTGGAGTTCAAATTACCATTTCTGACCAGTGCAGAGACAAATGATGAAACATTCCTGAGTTATTCTTACTCTTCAACTTATACAAGTAGCCACCACTCAATTTGCATGATCTAACCAAAGTAGACATTTCACAGAAAAGCACTTTCTATAGCAATATTGAAAAACCATAGATTGAGGTAAAACTATCAAGTTTCTGCCCTCAGTGGAGCAAAGTCACATGTTGTTTGAAGAGCATCCCACTGAATTTTCTAAAGATGTGTGAATGTGTCATCTGGACCACAGGAGATAAAGCAGGGTTAAAACACTGAGCAAAACTGAAGTTAACAAACACAAGGTTCATCAACCTTGCAATAGAACTTGCAGAAACCTTTCAAGGCTCATCCAATAAAGCCCCGTGGCACTTTGTTCTTCCCCCTCCTCCCAAATCTCCATCCGTCTGAGCCAGCATCAGCAGGGAATTTTGCACGGAATCTTGCCAGATAAAATAGCTATATCATCTGCCATTAGTTTTAGAGAGTTCTTCAAAAATAGGTTAAAAATTATTTTATCTATTATTTTTTAGCTGTGTCCTAAGTTAGCGATGGGCCGAGTCTTGTGTCTTTGTCTCACAGAAAGGTGGTTCACGTGTCCTTTAATATCATATGTGCAAATATTTCCAATCTGCATTCTGCCTTATCAGAAGGCTAATTAATTGCTTTATTATACTATATTACATTACATCTAAACCCCATCTGCCAAGTACTCAACCCCACACACACCGCACACAACTCATGACTGTCACCCAACAGTCCCGACACACACACACACTTGGCCCTGACAGGCCAAGGAAACAAAACACCATCACTTTGGGTGAACAATCTCCACGCTGCATTCTACTTCGGCACAAACACAGGCACAGTAAATGAGATAAGAATTGATTTTACTTCCTCTGAGGTTCAGAGAATGTGAATCCCAGAAATATTCTTGGGGAGAATTGTGCCTTGCTTTTCTCTGTGAAGAGAAATGTGGTGCCAGGTGCACCCTTGCCTCCAGGGCAAAGAATCACTGAATGGTTTGGGTGGGAAGGGACCTTGAGGTTTATCTTTGATTTATGCAACACTTCAACAGGCAAGAGGGGGCTCATCTGCTTCAGAGCTGCTTGCTTTTCTCACACCTTTCACAAGCAAAGCCTGAAGCAAACCCTCCCGAGTTGCCCTATCGACCAGGGGACCCCTCAGCACTCAGTGACACTGCCAGCAAAACCTCAAACTTTTACTCACACAGGGACAAGGCCGTGCACTCGGTTGTAACCCAGATTCTCTTTTTCCAACAGTAGCCTCGAACTTGTTCTCTCTGCAGGCCTTTTTGCAAGCACACCAATTAACAGACTACACAAGTTTCACCAGCAGACTTCAGCTAAATCCAAAATTGGTTTCTACCCCAAGTAACATTTCCAACCCCCTGTCTCACCTGCGATGTTTGGAATTTTAGGAGGTGGCAGCCCACTCGAGATCAAAGGTCCTGGGCAGGGTGCAGGCCCACGGACACAAATGCCATCCCTTTTCCAAGGGAAACAAAACTCTTCACCCCAGTTTCCTTACATCAGTTTGCCGAAGACGTTCGGCACTCCCAGGTCACTCAGAGTTCTCGTTGGCTGCAGACTCGGTCTTGGAGTTACGGAGTTACGCCTCCTCCTAACACTCACCTCCCCACCTCATCCCCCTGCTGCTGCGTCCCCTTCTCTGCTCCTAACCCTACTCTATTTTCCAGCCCGCCCTTGCTCCATCCCTCACTCTGCCCTTAACCCGTCCCAGCACACTTCCCGCTCCATCCGTTACTTCACCCACCACCCACCCGTGAGTCCCCTCCAGCAGCACGCGGGAGCCCGAACCCTCGGAGGACGGCGCAGCTCTCGCAGCAGGACAACACCCAAGCGAGACAGGCAGGGACAACGTCTGTGGGCTGCAGGGTGTCACAAGGGGCTGCGGGGAGGGGGCTGGAGAGTGACACAGAGGATGGGGGGAGCTGAGAGGCAGAAGGGGGCGTTAGGAGCAACTGGGGGGCTCCAGGGTGGCACAGAGATGCTGAGAGTGGGGAACTTGAGGGTGACAAGAAAAGGATGAGGGGGAGCAGATGCCTTGAGGGGCAAAGTGGGGGCTGCTTGAGGGTAACAGGTGAACCAGCGCTCACACCACCCCTAACCTTACCCTAAAAACCACCCCTAACCAGGTGGAGAGTGCACGGTGGAGGCCAGGGGGCCAAGGGACAATGTCAGAGGTCTCGGGGTGGCACGCAGACATTGCGGGCTGAGGGGCAAGGAGGGGGAGGCTTGACAGATGGAGAGCTCACACCGAGGGTTAGGGGTACAAAGGACACAGGGTATCAGGTAGGGCTAGGGTACAGGTGCAGCAGCCCTCAACCCAACCCCAAGGTCACCCTAAAGAGCACCCCTAGGACCCCAGTTTTCCCCAACAGCAGCACAAGGCAATAACCCCAATGCTGGGACAGCCCCAGAAGTCTCCCAGCAGCTGCAGGCAGCAACCCTAATAAAAAGGTAGCAATGATGTTTGTGGTCTAGAGAGTGACAGGTAGGAGTTGGGGGCTGAGCAGTTTTTTAGGGTTTTTTTTAGGGTTTTTCTCATGGTTTTAAAAGGATATTTTAGGGCTTTTTTGGAGGAGTTTGACAGGAAATTTCTGGGAACATTTAGGATGCTTTTTCAGGGCTTTTAAAAGATTTTGTTAGGGTATTTTAAGGGCTTTCTTAGTACTTTTAAGAATTGTTTGGGGGGGGATTTGGGTGTTCTTGGGGTTTTTTTAGGACTATTGAGGGTATGTGGAGGACTTTTTAGGGCTAGGGTATTTTTAGGGTTTTTGAGGGAATTTTTAGGCTTTTTTAGGGTCTTATCAGGGCATTTTAAGGATTGTTGGGGTATTTTTAGAGCTCTTTTTGGACTCTTTAGGGTATATTTAGGGATTTCTAAAAGTTCTTTGGGGATTTTTAGGGGTTTTTTAAAAGTAGGGTATTTCCAATGTATCCTAACAGCATTCTGAGGCTATTTTTAGGTTTTCATGGGGTTTTTAGGACATTTTGAAGATTAGGGGGTTTTCAGGGCATTTTTAGGTTTTTTTAGGGTCTTTTCATGGCACAACACATAGAGGATGAGGGGCAGCCTGAGGGGCACTGTCGGGGCTTGAGGGTGACAGAGGCTGGGAGCTGAGGGAGGAAGAGGGAGAGGGGACAGTGGGCGACACACCGAGATGCTGAGGGTGGCAGGGGCAGCTGTAGGGTGACACAGAGAAGCTGGGGGCTGAGGGGCAAAGGAGAGCGGTCAAGGGTGACACACAGGAGCTGAGGGCTGGGGGGCAGAGGGACTGGTTGAGGGGTAAAGGGAGAGGGCTTGAGGGCTGGACAGTCCAGTGGAGATCAGGGGTGCACGGTACAGCCGTACCACCCCTCACCCCAGCCCTAACCTCAGCCTAAGCAGCCCCCCTAAAAACAGCCTTTTCCCCCAACAGCAGCACAACGCAGCAACCCTAACAGCGTGACCAGACAGCAACCCTCACACAGCAGCACAATGACAGAACCCTCAGAGGACAACAGACCCACTGCAGTAAGGTAGGGATGACATCTGTGGGCTAGACAGCAAGAGGTAGAGTTTGGAGACTGAGCATGTCTTTGCGAGGCTTTTTTTCCAGGACTTTTAAAGGTATTTAGGGGATTTTGGAAGGGACTTTTCTGGGACTACTTAGGGTATTGTTGGGGCTTTTTCAAAGCCATTTTATGAGTCTTTAGCATATTTTGAAGATTACGGTCAGGGTCACAGGAAACACCCTCTGAAAAGGCAGAGTTTTAGGACTGCAGTGGAATGCTTGAGCAAGGGGCCAGCGGTGGCACAGCGGGTCGGGTCCCACGCGTCCAGTCCGAAGGTTGTAAGTTTTAGACCCAGCTAAGCTGTTGCGGTTAGGGTTAGATGCTCTCAGCTTTGGTCTGGGAGAACTTCCGCACAGAAAAACTCACCCCCCGCGCTTCCCGACGCCAGTTCGCAGGAGGTGCTCGGCACTGCCAGGGCAGCCCGAGCTCTCGGCGGGGGCAGCTTTGCTCCCGGAGAAATCCTGCGCCGGCCCTCTTCCCCGTAAAGCCAAACTCACCCCCGCTGCGCGTCAACGTCCGTTCGCAGGAGGCACGTGGCACTCCAAGGGCGGCAAGAGTTCTCGGCGTCGGCAGCCGCGGTCCGTGAGAAATCGTTCTCTGCGGTTTTGGAGGAGGTTTCGGCCACGGGCACACAAAGAGGAAAGGTTAATTTCCTTGGAAAGGAAAGTCTGGCAGCCCATGGTTTAAGGGGCAGACGAAGGGCTGTGCAGGGGAAGGAACTCCTCACAGGACCTTTCTTCACCTCAAGCCCACTCCAAGGTCTAGCAGCCCCCCGTGTGCCCAGCTGCTTTCAGAGGGTTACCCGGGCACACCTGCACAGGGAGCTGCTAGTCCAGAGGGGCTAACAGGGGCATCCCAAGGGTCCCTCCAGGAACTACGGTCGGAGCATCCAGCATGGACTAGGGAGCAGCCGGAGCCACCCGGGCACGGAGCAACACTTTGAGAAAATGCCAAGGCAGGAGCCCTTTTGCCAAGGGGCAGCATCTGAGCAGGCCAGGTAGCACGTGGGGTTCCAGGAGAGGGCTTTCAACTTTCCCCTTTTACTGTGCCAGTCCCTCCCCAGGGCCCCCAGACCCTCCACAGCACTCCCAGAAAGGAGAGGGGTTATTAGGAGAAAAAGGGTTTAGGAAAAAGGGAAAAAGCATCCTTTTCCTTTATTTTTTGTGTTCAAACTGGGAGGGACTCTGCTTCCCCTGCAATTTTAATGGTCTCAGTTGAAAGAATCCCTGCCTTTTCTCTGCTGTTCGGGGTGTTAATTGACAGGGAGTCCTCATTTTCTATTATTTTCCAGTTTAAGTAGAAGGGGAAAATCTTGACAATGTTTCTTATGGGTTTGAATTAAGGGTAGCTGCCCCCGTTTTGTTGTCCTGAGGCCTAAATTGAGGGAGAAGCCCAGCTGTACCCTCCATCTTAAGAATTTGAATCCCTCTTTTTCCATCACCGGAGAGATTTAAAGTGAGGAAAACTGCTCTTTTCCCAGTACTTAAGGAGAATAAATTAAAGGGCAGAAGCTATTTATTTGCCATTGTATTAGTTTCAGTAGAGGTAGCTGCCCCATTTCCTCTGTTTAAGGGATTCACTGGAAGGAAGCTCTGCTTTTTTCAGCATTTTAAGAGTTTAAAAATACATTTCAAGGCCCTTCTTTCTGTGCCATAGGACCAAGTATCTCAGAGCAGGGTAAGCCAGGCATGCACTTAAGCCTTACACTGCCTGGGAAGCTTTTATTTTTCTTATTTTTACTTATAATGTAGATAGGCCTAATTAGAGGTCCCAAGGAGACTTAGACAATTCACATCATAAGCATTCTCCACCACTGGACTTAGTCACACGTGAAGTACTACTTAGTAGCCACTACGGAATAATTATGCAAGTTAACAGCAAATTAGCCAGTTTATCTAGTTATGCTGCCTAAACAGAAAATTTTATTTCTTACCTGTTTTCTGCCCTCTTACTCCAAGTAGTTGCTGCAAAAAAGAAAGTGCTGTTATTTTTCTGAAGAATTGTCTTCTATAACAAGCCCTTTGCTTCCCTTGAATTTGAGTCAGAGGAGCCAAACAGCCTCAGCTGTTCTGAAAGCTTTTATACCCGGTGGGATTCACCCCCTCCCTTTTCCTGGGTGCCATGGGAACGAGAGGCGGGCACCATCAGGGGTATATTAACCCCAGCCTTTGCTCAGGGCCTTCATTCCCCCTCTGGGAGGTGCTGGGATAAGAGCTCTCCTCTCATTTCAGGTAAGAGGCTCTTTCAGCTTATCTCAGCTTGTTTTCAGCAGGTGTTTCTGGGCATCTAAAGCAACAGAGGCTTTGAAGATACTGTGAAGAAAACAGCCTGGAATACAGCAAGTATTTAAGTTCACAATTTTGGGTTTTGTGTTTAGGGGTGGTAAAGTGCATTTGTAATTTCTGGTTTTGTTCTTGTTTTGCTTTGAATTTTTTTTAGGAGGAGCGCAGCTTCCAGAGACTCCAGGTTGTGTCAGCTACAACACTTTTTTCAGCAGATTCATCATGTCACAAGAGGGATCTGCCCAGTGTCCAAGATGATGTTTGAGATTGAGGCTTCAGGTGAGTTGAGGATTGTGACTAGGAGAGGGAGGGTGAGCAGGTATCCGGTTAGGAGGTATTGTTGGAGGGGTGATTTTGAAGGCAGCAGGGTGAGAAAGGGTGTTTATTTGAGCCCCCCACCCCAGGCCTTTTAGAAGCCGAGCAGAGGCATTCACACATCTTACAGCACACAAGGTCATCCACTGCACTCACAGGAATGCCATTTAACTTTGCTTTTCTCTTACCCAGGTGCCACTGATAATAAAGGTCACACCCTTGGAATCAGGATGAAGCTGGAGCCTGAAGGAGCCAGGCACACTCAGGAGAGGGCAAGTAGCTGACTCGCTGGGATTTGGCCCACATACCTCTCAACTCATACTTTGGTTTTGGTTTTCTTTATTGTAGCTGACTGAGAGGCTAACAGGCGATCACGGGGCCCTCCGAGGCAGACTCATTTCAGGTGCAACGTGGATCCACATCACCGATCATCCAAAAGATAAGTCTGGGCCACGGCCTGGAGATGGGACAATGGGAGAGCAGCGGGTTGGGAGCTCCTGGGACAGATTTAAAGATTAGCAGAGGGAAAAGCAATCTCCTCCAAGGGGCCTCTTAGGACAGCTAAAGGGAGAGGCTCTAATTTTGATGGCAGCTTTCAGGCGGGCAGCGCAGAACAGTTCCGGTCCACGTCGTGTTGTCCAGTGTACCGTGTTACCTAGCGTGTCTTTGGGGTCCCTTTTGCCTTTTCCCCTCAAGACCTTCACCACAAGCATGATGTGTTGTGTTTGTTGTCCCCCTGTTTGTCACGTTCTGTGTCACGGGTGTCCGCACATATTTGTGCCGGAGCCGCTCTGCCCTGTCGCAAAGCCTGCTGCAACAGGACAAGTCCCAGGGACTTGCAGTTTGTGGGGCATTGCCAGACTCTAGATGATATTCCTAAATAGACACAAGATGTTTGGAGCTGTGAAGTCATCCCGCAGGCCTTTGACTTTTGTCCTCGCTTTCTTTCAGACGCAGAAGGATAAAATCCAGGGCAAAATCCATCCACCCATCCCGAGTGAGGAGGTTCCCCCGAGCAGGTCAGTCACCGTTTGTCTCTGCAGGGAGAGTGTAAAGTGTGACTTTGTTACAGCTCTGTTCTTTTTCTTTTTAGGAGGTAAAGCTGGATATCAGCAGTCAAGGTGAGGTGGGCAAGGTGAGCATGGAGTAGCGTCCAGAAGCAGTTGTTATTGCTCCAGTCTCACTTTCCGGTGCAACTCTAAGCATCCGTTCCTGTGTTTTCATCAGCCTCGGAGCGCGGCCGAAGGGTGCGGCCCCAGGAGCCGGGCATTCTTAGGAGAACGGTGAGTGGCAGAATTGTTGGGATTTGGCCAGTGTGCTGCAGAGATCATGCACTGATATTTGCATTTCTTTCATGTAGCTGACTAAGAAACAACAGGGAGTTGTTGAACAACAGTGCCAGCAGGAACTTCCCAGATGTTGAGGCTGCCTTCTTTTGCACCTGACGCGGACCTGCATCCCCAGATGTCTGAGAGATAAGTAGAGGGCTACAACCCACAGAGGGGATGCAAGCGGGGTGCAGGGTAGGGACCCACTGGGAGGGGTTTTTGAGTCTCCTTTGGAGATGGGGGGGTGTCCACGAAGCGGCCCCTTAGGCCCCATAAAAGCAAAGCCTGGCTTTGGATCACAGTGCTGAGGTGCGCAGGGCAGAGCAGTCCTGGTGTGTATCGTGTCACTTGTCTTTTGTGTGTTATGTGTGTTTGGATATGTCATGTCCTTTACCTTAGGCCTTGGAGGGGCCTGTCAGAAACCCTGGCATCATTGTTAGCATCTGTGATCTCTGCATTCCTCGTCCTGGCACCCAGGCCATAGAACGTTCGCCTCAGGAGCTCAGACAGGCATCAGACTCTCTTGTCTCTTTAGAAGCATCCCGTCAGATGTCTTTTCAGGTCTTGTTCTGAGCTGTGTGGACAGCTTTGCCCCGCCAGGATCCATTATGGCGGACTAGGACTTGAAAGAACGTGAGGGCAGGTAGAGGCTTCTGGCCGTAGGATTCTCAGCATCCATCTTTGCAGTTTTTGGAATAAATCATTCGGTTAGCGTCTTCTTCCTCCAGGTTTCTCTGAGCCTCATCAGCTCACCATCGGTCTCCCTTCGGTCATCTCCTTTTGCATTCTCTCAGTCCTCGCAGCCATTTTCCTTGCCAGGAGATTTCTGTCCGTGTCGTGTCCCCGTTGTCTGTCACGTCCTGTCTGTCCTGTGTCACGGGTGTCTGCACACATTTGTGCCGGAGCTGCTCTGCCCTGCTGCATAGCCTGGTGCAATAGGACAAGCCCTGGGGGGTTTAAATTTGTAATATGGGCAGTACTTGGACTCCAGATGCTATTCCTATATTGACCTGAGGTGTTTGCAGCTTTTGAGTTATCCTGCAGGTGTTTGACATATGTTCTAACTCTCTTTCAGTTGCAGATGCATTGCATCCATGGCAGAGCCCCCCATCCTGGGTGAGTGGGTTCCCACAAGCAGGTCAGTCACCATTGGTCTCTGCAGGGGGAGTGTCAAGGGTGACCCTGTTACAGCTCTGTTCTTTGTCTTTCTTTTTAGGAAGTAAAGCTGGATCCTAGCAGTCAAGTTCAGGAGAGCAAGGTGATCAGTAGCATTTCTTTTTGCTGAGGTCTCAATTCCTGGGGCAAGTCTAAGTCTCCATTCTCGTTTTTGTGCTTTAGGCAATCCACTTGGAGCCTGCCGAGCCCCCGTCACCAGCCGGCTGAGGCACCGGGTTCCCTGCACGTGTGAGCCCTGTGGACGTGTTACAGGACCTGGTGATGAAGCCCAGAATTTTTCTATTTAAAGGTGCCATCCAGGTGGCCTTCAGCAGCTGCCAAGGAGTTGCAGTGAGTCGGGGAAGCAGGGAGGAGGAGCGAGGGTCCGCTCAGGTTTCAGCCATGCCACATGACCTCGTCTTCTTTTAACCCAGGCTTACCCCGTGACCATGGCATCAGCCTTGGAGCGCAGCCGAAGGGTGCGGCCCCAGGAGCTGGGCATTCTTAGCAGAACGGTGAGTGGCAGAATTGTTGGGTTTTGGCCAGTGTGCTGCAGAGATCATGCACTGATATTTGCATTTCTTTCACGTAGCTGACTAAGAAACAACAGGAAACTGTTGAACAACAGAGCCAGCAGGAACTTCCCAGATGTCGAGGCTGCCTTCTGTTGCACCTGACGTGGACCTGCATCCCCAGATGTCTGAGAGATAAGTAGAGGGCTACAACCCACAGAGGGGATGCAAGCGGGGTGCAGGGTAGGGACCCACCGGGAGGGATTTTTGAGTCCACTTTGGAGATGGGGGGGTGTCCATGAAGCGGCCCCTTAGGCCCCATAAAAGTGAAGCCTGACTTGTGATCACAGTGCTGAGGTGCGCAGGGCAGAGCAGTCCCGGTGTGTATCGTGTCGCTTGTCTTTTGTGTGTCATGTGTGTTTGGATATGTCATGTCTTTTATCTTAGGCCTTGGAGGGGCCTGTCAGAAACCCTGGCATCATTGTTAGCATCTGTGCTCTCTGCATTCCTCGGCCTGCCACCCAGGCCATGGAACTTTTGCCTCAGGAGCTCAGACAGGCATCAGACTCTCTTGTCTCTTTAGAAGCATCTGGTCAGATGTCTTTTCAGGTCTTGTTCTGAGCTGTGTGGACAGCTCTGCCCCGCCAGGATCCATTATGGCGGACTAGGACTTGTGTGAAGGTGAGGGCAGGTAGAGGCTTCTGGCCGTAGGATTCTCGGGCATCCATCTTTGCAGTTTTTGGAATAAATCATTCGGTTAGCATCTTCTTCCTCCAGGTTTCTCTGAGCCTCATCAGCTCACCATCGGTCTTACCTCAGTCATCTAATTTTCTGTCCTCGTGCTCCTTGCCGTCATTCTTCTTGCCCAGAGATTTCTGTCCGTGTTGTGTCCTCGTTGTCTGTCACGTCCTGTCCCGTGTCACGGGTGTGTGCACACATTTGTGCCGGAGCTGCTCTGCCCTGCCGCATAGCCTGGTGCAATAGGAGAAGCCCTGGGGACTTGAAATTTGTAATGTGGGGTGTAGTTGGACTCTAGATGCCATTCTTAGATTGACCTAAGGTGTTTGCAGCTTTTGAGTTAGCGTGCATGTGTTTGACATATGTTCTGACTTTCTTTCAGGTGCAGATGCATTGCATCCATGGCAGAGCCCCCCATCCTGGGTGAGGGGGTTCCCACAAGCAGGTCAGTCACCATTTCTTTCTGCAGGGGGAGTGTCAAGTGTGACCCTGTTACAGCTTTTTTTTTGTCTTTATTTTTAGGAAGTATAGCTGGATCCCAGAAATCAAGTTCAGGAGAGCAAGGTGATCAGTAGCATTTCTTGTTGCTGAGCTCTCAATTCCTGGGGCAAGTCTAAGTCTCCATTCTCGTTTTTGTGCTTTAGGCAATCCAGTCGGAGCCTGCCAAGCCCCCGTCACCAGCCGGCCGACGCACCGGGTTCCCTGCACGTGTGAGCCCTGTGGATGCGTTACAGGACCTGGTGATGACGCCCTGAACTCTTCTATTTCAAGGTGCCATCCAGGTGGCCTTGGGCAGCTGCCAAGGAGTTGCGGTGAGTCGGGGAAGTAGGGAGGAGGAGCGAGGGTCCCCTCAGGTTTCAGCCATGCCAAATCACCTCATCTCCTCTTAACCCAGGCACCCCCTGTGACGACGGCCTCGGTCTCCGAGCGTGCCCGAAGCGTGCGGCCCGAGCAGCTGAGCGTTCTTAGGAGCACGGTGAGTAGCTGACTTGTGGGGTTTTGGCCGAGAGGTTGCCAAGATCAGGCACTGATGTTTGGTTTTCTTTAATACAGCTGTCTGAGAGACACCAGCCCGGTGCCAGCAGGACCTTCCTGGCTGACAAGGTGGCCTTTCTTCGCCCCTTAGACCGGCATCCCCAGATGTGCGAGAGATAAGTAGAGGGCCATGACCCAGAGAGGGGATGAAAGCAGGGTGCTGGTTTGGGAATTACTGGGAGGGGTTTTTTAGTCTGCTTTGGTGATACGGGCTGTCCACGAAGCGGCCCCTTAGGCCCCATAAAAGCAAAGCCTGGCTTTTGATCACAGTGCTGATGTGCGCAGGGCAGAGCAGTCCCAGTGTGTATCGTGTCACTTGTCTTTTGTGTGTTATGTGTGTTTGGATATGTCATGTCCTTTACCTTAGGCCTTGGAGGGGCCTGTCAGAAACCCTGGCATCATTGTTAGCATCTGTGATCTCTGCATTCCTCGTCCTGGCACCCAGGCCATAGAACGTTCGCCTCAGGAGCTCAGACAGGCATCAGACTCTCTTGTCTCTTTAGAAGCATCCGGTCAGATGTCTTTTCAGGTCTTGTTCTGAGCTGTGTGGACAGCTCTGCCCCGCCAGGATCCATTATGGCGGACTAGGACTTGTGAGAACGTGAGGGCAGGTAGAGGCTTCTGGCCGTAGGATTCTCGGCATCCATCTTTGCAGTTCTTGGAATAAATCATTCGGTTAGCATCTTCTTCCTCCAGGTTTCTCTGAGCCTCATCAGCTCACCATCGGTCTACCTTCGGTCATCTCCTTTTGCATTCTCTCAGTCCTTGCAGCCATTTTCCTTGCCAGGAGATTTCTGTCCGTGTCGTGTCCCCGTTGTCTGTCACGTCCTGTCCTGTGTCACGGGTGTGTGCACACATTTGTGCCGGAGCTGCTCTGCCCTGCCGCATAGCCCGGTGCAATAGGAGAAGTCCCGGGGACTTGAAGTTTGTAATGTGGGGTGTAGTTGGACTCTAGGTGGGATTTGTAGATGGACACAAGATATCTGGAGCTCTTAAGTTATCCTGCAACAGTTTGACTCTTGTCCTGACTTTTTTTTCAGGTTCAGATGGATTAAATGTGTGGCAGAGGGCCCCATCCCGGGTGAATGGTTTCCCCTGAGCAGGTGAGGCACCATTTGTCTCTGCAGCAGAAGTGTATGCGGTGACTCTGTTACAGCTCTGTTCTTTGTCTTTCTTTTTAGGAAGTAAATCTGGATACCAGCAGTCAAGGTGAGCAGTGGAGAGAAGTAGCTGTTATTGCTCAGGTCTCAGTTTCTGG
Source organism: Molothrus aeneus (assembly GCF_037042795.1). Classification (NCBI taxonomy): domain Eukaryota; kingdom Metazoa; phylum Chordata; class Aves; order Passeriformes; family Icteridae; genus Molothrus; species Molothrus aeneus. The sequence goes on along the minus strand of NW_027098964.1, from coordinate 1,584,946 downwards.
TGCAGCTCTAAGCTTCCATTCTCTTTTTTGTGCTTTAGGCAATCCACTCGGAGCCTGCCAAGCCCCCGTCACCAGCCAGCCGATGCACCGGGTTCCCTGCATGTGTGAGCCCTGTGGACGCGTTACAGGACCTGGTGATGAAAGCCTGAACTCTTCTATTTAAAGGTGCCATCCAGGTGGCCTTCAGCAGCTGCCAAGGAGTTGCGGTGAGTCGGGGAAGTAGGGAGGAGGAGCGAGGGTCCCCTCAGGTTTCAGCCATGCCACATGACCTCGTCTTCCTTTAACGCAGGCTTACCCCATGACAATGGCATCAGCCTCAGAGCGCGGCCGAAGGGTGCGGCCCCAGGAGCTGGGCATTCTTAGCAGAACGGTGAGTGGCAGAATTGTTGGGTTTTGGCCAATGTGCTGCAGAGATCATGCACTGATATTTGCATTTCTTTCATGTAGCTGACTAAGAAACAACAGGGAGTTGTTGAACAACAGTGCCAGCAGGAGCTTCCCAGATGTTGAGGCTGCCTTCTTTTGCACCTGAGACGGACCTGCATCCCCAGATGTCTGAGAGATAAGTAGAGGGCTACAACCCACAGAGGGGATGCAAGCGGGGTGCAGGGTAGGGACCCACCGGGAGGGATTTTTGAGTCTCCTTTGGAGATGGGGGTGTCCATGGAGCGGCCCCTTAGGCCCCATAAAAGCAAAGCCAGACTTTGGATCACAGTGCTGAGGTGCGCAGGGCAGAGCAGTCCCGGTGTGTATCGTGTCACTTGCCTTTTGTGTGTCATGTGTGTTTGGATATGTCATGTCTTTTATCTTAGGCCTTGGAGGGGCCTGTCAGAAACCCTGGCATCATTGTTAGCATCTGTGATCTCTGCATTCCTCGGCCTGGCACCCAGGCCATAGAACTTTTGCCTCAGGAGCTCAGACAGGCATCAGACTCTTGTCTCTTTAGAAGCCTCCCGTCAGATGTCTTTTCAGGTCTTGTTCTGAGCTGTGTGGACAGCTCTGCCCCGCCAGGATCCATTATGGCGGACTAGGACTTGAAAGAACGTGAGGGCAGGTAGAGGCTTCTGGCTGTAGGATTCTCAGCATCCATCTTTGCAGTTCTTGGAATAAATCATTCGGTTAGCATCTTCTTCCTCCAGGTTTCTCTGAGCCTCATCAGCTCACCATCGGTCTCCCCTCGGTCATCTCCTTTTGCATTCTCTCAATCCTCGCAGCCATTTTCCTTGCCAGGAGATTTCTGTCCGTGTCGTGTCCCCATTGTCTGTCACGTCCTGTCTGTCCCATGTCACGGGTGTGTGCACATATTTGTGCCGGAGCTGCTCTGCCCTGCCGCATAGCCTGGTGCAACAGGAGAAGCCCTGGGGAGTTGAAATTTGTAATGTGGGGTGTAGTTGGACTCTAGAAGCCATTCCTAGATTGACCTAAGGTGTTTGCAGCTTTTGAGTTAGCGTGCAGGTGTTTGACATATGTTCTGACTTTCTTTCAGGTGCAGATGCATTGCATCCATGGCAGAGCCCCCCATCCTGGGTGAGGGGGTTCCCACAAGCAGGTCAGTCACCATTTCTTTCTGCAGGGGGAGTGTCAAGTGTGACCCTGTTACAGCTTTTTTTTTGTCTTTATTTTTAGGAAGTATAGCTGGATCCCAGAAATCAAGTTCAGGAGAGCAAGGTGATCAGTAGCATTTCTTGTTGCTGAGCTCTCAATTCCTGGGGCAAGTCTAAGTCTCTATTCTTGTTTTTGTGCCTTAGGCCATCCGCTCGGAGCACGCCAGGCTCCCATCCCCTGCGGCCAATGGACCGGGTTTGCTGCTCTCATGAGCCCTGAGTTCCGGGTCAGGAACCGCCGAGGAGCTGCGGTGAGTCGGGGAAGTAGGGAGGAGGAGCGAGGGTCCCCTCAGGTTTCAGCCATGCCAAATCACCTCATCTCCTCTTAACCCAGGCACCCCCTGTGACGACGGCCTCGGTCTTCGAGCGTGCCCGAAGCGTGCGGCCCGAGCAGCTGAGCGTTCTTAGGAGCACGGTGAGTAGCTGACTTGTGGGGTTTTGGCCGAGAGGCTGCCAAGATCGGGCACTGATGTTTGGTTTTCTTTAATACAGCTGTCTAAGAGACACCAGCCCAGTGCCAGCAGGACCTTCCCGGCTGACGAGGCGGCCTTCCTTCGCACCCGAGACCGGCATCCCCAGATGTGCGAGAGATAAGTAGAGGGCTACGACCCACAGAGGGGATGAAAGCAGGGTGCTGGTTTGGGAATTACTGGGAGGGATTTTTGAGTCTCCTTTGGAGGTGGGGGGGGTGTCCATGAAGCGGCCCCTTAGGCCCCATAAAAGGAAAGCCTGACTTTGGATCACAGTGCTGAGGTGCGCAGGGCAGAGCAGTCCCGGTGTGTATCGTGTCACTTGTCTTTTGTGTGTTATGTGTGTTTGGATATGTCATGTCCTTTACCTTAGGCCTTGGAGGGGCCTGTCAGAAACCCTGGCATCATTGTTAGCATCTGCGATCTCTGCATTCCTCGGCCTGGCACCCAGGCCATGGAACTTTTGCCTCAGGAGCTCAGACAGGCATCAGACTCTCTTGTCTCTTTAGAAGCATCCCGTCAGATGTCTTTTCAGGTCTTGTTCTGAGCTGTGTGGACAGCTCTGCCCCGCCAGGATCCATTATGGCGGACTAGGACTTGAAAGAACGTGAGGGCAGGTAGAGGCTTCTGGCTGTAGGATTCTCGGGCATCCATCTTTGCAGTTCTTGGAATAAATCATTCGGTTAGCATCTTCTTCCTCCAGGTTTCTCTGAGCCTCATCAGCTCACCATCGGTCTCCCCTCGGTCATCTCCTTTTGCATTCTCTCAGTCCTTGCAGCCATTTTCCTTGCCAGGAGATTTCTGTCCGTGTTGTGTCCTCGTTGTCTGTCACGTCCTGTCTGTCCTGTGTCACGGGTGTCTGCACACACATTTGTGCCGGAGCTGCTCTGCCCTGCCGCATAGCCCGGTGCAATATGAGAAGTCCTGGGGACTTGAAATTTGTAATGTGGGGTGTAGTTGGACTGTAGGTGGGATTTGTAGATGGACACAAGATATCTGGAGCTCTTAAGTTATCCTGCAACCGTTTGACTCTTGTCCTAACTTTCTTTCAGATGCAGAAGGATAAAATCCAGGGCAGAGCCCCCATCCCAGGTGCGTGGTTTCCCCCGAGCAGGTCAGTCACTGTTTGTTTCTGGAGAGGAAGCATAAATGGTGGCTGTTACAGCATTGTTCTTTGTCTCTCTTTTTAGGAGGTCAAGGCCGAGAGCACCAGTCAAGGCCGAGTGGGCGAGGTGAGCATTGAATAGCATACAGAAGCAGTTGTTTTTGCTGATGTCTCAGTTTTGGTTCAGCTCTAAGCATCTCCTCTTGTTTTTATTTTAGGTGGTCCACTTGCCATCTCTCCTGGCCAAGCATGCCTATGCCAGGTGGGTGAGAGCTTAAGGTATCGGTGTGGCATCCTTGTCAGATTAGGGAGGTTGTGTTTTCACAGTATCTCAGCATGCTTTTCTGCTTTGTTTCATTGCAGGTGCCGTCGTTGCCCTAGGCACGCCAAGGAACAGAGGAGGGCAGGTGAGTAGGAGTTTAGGCAGGCTGTGACCCATAGGTGAGCGTTACACAGCAGCGTGCTAAGCGTGTCCCTTTTCTCTTTGCAGGTCTCTTCCGGGCACCCTCCGGAGCCAAATGAAGATTTGAGGTGAGCCGGGGCAGTGGTGCAGAGGAGTCCCGGGGATTACTGTTTTTGAGGGCAATAGTCAGGTTTTCTGTTTTGTCTTAGGTACCCTGAGGAGGCTTGTAGCCCAAGCTTGGAAACGGCAGCACCGAAGCACACACGGAGAGCATCTCCACGTGCGACCGAGGATGGATTTTGTCCGCTCCTCTTCCAAAAGCTAAGTGTCGGGGCCAGCGGCTGGGAGAAGGGGAAAAGCCTTTACTCTCACAGGAGGCAATCAGATGTCAGCTTAGGGGAGAGGTCTGTAGGGGCGTGGGCTCTCTGGCAGTAAAGGGAGAGGGTTTCCCCTCAGCCTCGCCAGAGCCTTTGCCGGGCAGGGCAGTTCCGACCCATCTTCACATTTTTGTGTACTTTGCGTCGTCCGCCTCCCTTGACTCGATGTCGTCACGGATCTTTCCCCCGAGGAGCTCGCCTTCACGTCCGGAGCTATGGCCACGGTCACCCGGCAGTCGGCTTCCTTCTCTAGGCTCACCGAGCCTCTCGAGCATCCTTTTAAGTACTTTGGCACTAACTTCTTTTAATGAGTTACATTTCATCATCACGTGCCATCGTCATAGGGCTTCCTTTCCTTTGGCATCATCAGCCTCTGGCTCACCTTGCACTAGGAATCTCGGGTCCCTACGGGGACAGTGCCAGGCAGTTGTCACTTGTCTCTGTGTCATGTCGTCCGTGTCCGTGTCATGTCGTCCGTGTCCGTGTTATGTCGTCCGTGTCTGTGTTATGTAGTCCGTGTCCATCGTCCTACGTGTCACAGGCCCTTGTTACATCTCGATGCTTTATCGGCACTATTCCGTGCCACGTAGGCCATATTCTACTCACGTTCCTTTCCGGATATCCCTTATTCCGGCATCTTTACATTTTTACTCTTTGAGACAGGAATGTCTCAAAGGGACAAGATGTTCTCATCCATCTTACTTTTCACTACCAGCTTTGGTAGTGCCTTTTTTTCCACGCCATTCTCTTGGACTTCCTGAGGGAGCGTCTTACACCCTCCTCACGTGACTGCAGTAGTTCTGTAGGTTCATCTTCTCGAAGGGTACAGGGCTCAAGAATTAATCTTCCAGAGAGCTATCTCAAGTCCTGGCTTATACTGTATGTACTTATATTGTTTGTACCTATGCTGGTTTATACTGTATGTACTTATACTGTATGTACTTACATTGTGTGTACCTGTGTTGGCTTACACTGTATGTACTTACATTGTGTGTACCTATGCTGGCTTATATTGTATGGACTTACACTCCATGCACACTTGCACTGTATGCGTCTGCTTTTATTGTGTGTACTCATGTTGTACCACTTATGGTCGGAGCTGCCCTGCCCTGGCACATAGTCACAGTTATGTAGAACAGTTATAAAAACTTTACTGTTCATCTGTCTTTAGTGGGGTTTAGGGTAGAAAATTTATCGGTCCGAGAGGGGACAAGTCCTAGCTGTCAGCCACTCGTTGACCGCTTCCTGTCGTCTCACAGGTCCCTGAGGCTACTGATTTCCCCAGAATCTACCATTTGACGTCGAGGAGCGGCAGCCAGAAGAAGCGTGGAAGCACGTTCTTCAGCGTCTCGAGTAAGAGCCACAGGGAACGTTTAAATGGGAGGAGTGCGTGAGCGTGTGTGAGAGCACGTGTCTGTCTGTCGGCGTCTGCTCATCTCTGCGTGTGTGAGCGCATGCTGTGACTGGATTTAACCTTGTGTGTGTGACTTGCTTTTCAGGTTTTTCAACTCATTTGTAAATTTAGAGTAAAAAATCCCCAGCCCGGTTTAGCCCCCCCACCCCCCCGGCTGTTTTTTTTTCTTTTTTTTTTCCCCCCAGCTGGGTTTTTTTTCCCGGGTCCCGGTCGGTCTGCCAGGCGATGTTCATCGCCAAAGTTTGGGCAGAGACCCTCCAGGGACCGGGTATTTCTTCAGGCAGGAGGAATTTTTGGAGGCTCTAGGGAACCACGTTCCCGAGGACCAATGATTACTGGGGTGTAATTTAGCAGTTGTGATCAGAGGGATGGTGAGTTTGTGTGTCATTTGAAGGGGGTGTTAATGGTAGATGAGTGCTGTTTTTTGTGTGCTTTTGTTGTTTTGGGTGTCCTGTAACAATAAATCCACAAGTAATGAAAATAGAAAAAGGTTATCATCTTGTGTTAATGTGTGTGTTGTGTTGTATTGCTCTGTATTGCAGGGTGAGCACAGGGTGAACTCTCTCCTCCTTGCTGTGACGCCTGGGCTGGCAGGGATGACACAGTGACCTCTGGCAGCCGATGCTGCCTGTGCCATCAGCTGGCACTGACGTGTTTGATGAAAATCCTTTTGCTGGGTTTTTTCTCCTGAGAAGCCTCAGAACAGAAATGGAACCAATAACAATCTGCTGGCTGTGGAGTGTGGGCTGGAGATGGTTTAGCAACAGGGGCATCTTGGGTTGGTCTCCTGTGCATTGTTTCTACTTGATGACCAATCATGGTCCAGCGGTGTCGGGGCTGTGAGCAGTCCCAGGTTTTTATTATTCATTCCTTTCCAGCTTTCTGATGTCTCCTTGCTCTTTTAGTGTAGTTCTAATATCTCATTTTCTTTTAATATAATAGAGATCATAAAATAATATTTCAGCCTTCTGAAAGGGGGAGTCAAGATTCTCATCTCCTCCCTTGTCCTGGAGGACCCTCAAACACCACCACAATCAGCGGCCGAGCGGGTTTGTGCGAGCCTCTCAGGAACCCTCGGCCGGTCCCGAGTTGGCAGACACCGGGGGGGGGGGCAGCCCCGACACGGCCAACAGCGGGGAGACACCCTCTGTGCCCCGAGGGTGCTGAGGGCACCTGGGCTGGGGGCAGACACTCTCTGTGTGTGCCCCGAGGGTGCTGAGGGCACCTGGGCTGGTCGCCTTTGCAGCAGAAGAGACACCAGAGACAGCCGTAGAAGATAAAGGGCCGACTCTTAGCAGGGGTTAATGCAAGGTTTTATTAGGAGTCCCATAGGAGCTCCTGCACCTCAGGGGGCTCCTGCCCAGAGCCCCGGGAGATGTGCCAAGGTTACATTTAAAGGGAGGTGGAAACCAAAAGTAGATAACATCCTACCAACCATTAAGTGACCCTAAGGGATGGATGCTGGGGGATAGACATATAGGACAGCGTATGGGGCAAGGCTTGGGGGCTGACCCCCAGCCTCTGGCTAATCACTCGAGGACTTGGACTGAAACTTCTGCATGGGGGGGATGGGAGGCTGAGTGATTGACAGAGAGCCAGGGTGGGGGTTTGGCTATGATCTCATCCCGGGAGAGGGATAACACAGGTAAAGGGAGGGGGGTACAGTTTGGGATAAACCATTTGGGAAAAATTACTTCAAAGTATTACAAAGTATAAAAATGCACTCCAGCAGGTTTGGGCAGCACCAAATAAAATGTAATAAAATGCTTTAAAAATAGAAAAATTAAAAATAAAAATAAGTAAAATAACAAAATTAATTAAAAATAAATAATAAAAGAACCAAACTGTAAAGTGCTGTAAAGTGCTGTACACGTTCCATAAAATGTAGTGCCGTAATGCAAGACCCTCAAACACCACCACAATCACCAGCTTAAATTGGTCTGGGCAGCACCAAATAAAATAAAATAAAAAGCTTTAAAAATAGAAAAATTAAAAAAAAAATTAAATAAAAAACAAAATTAAAAAAATAAATGCTTTAAAAATAGAAAAATGAGAACTAAAAAATAAAAAGAAAATTAAAAAAATAAAATGCTTTAAAAAGAGAAAAATTAAAAATAAAAATTAAATAAAAAATAAAATTTAAAAAATGCTTTAAAAATAGAAAAACTAAAAATAACAATTAAATGAAAATAAAATTAAATAAATAAAATAAATGCTTTAAAAATAGAAAAATTAAAAATAAAAATTTAATACAAAACAAAATTAAAAAATATAATAAATGCTTTAAAAATAGAAAAATTAAATATAAAAATTAAATTAAAAATGAATAAAATTAAAAGGTTTAAAAAAAGAAAAATTAAAAATAGAAATAAAAAATTAAATTAAAAATTAAAAAAAGGTTTCAAAATATAAAATTAAAAATAAAAATTAAATAAAAAATAAAATTAAACAATAAAAAAGCTTTGAAAATAGAAAAATTAAAAATAAAAATTAAATAAAAAATAAAATTAAAAAATAAATGCTTTAAAAATAAAAAATTAAGAATAAAAATAAATAAAAAATAAAATTTAAAAATTCAAAAACTTTGAAAATAGAAAATTTAAAAAATAAAAATTAAATAAAAAACAAAAAAATAAATGCTTTAAAAATAGAAAAAATAAATATAAAAATTCGAAAAAACCCCAAAATTAAAAAATAAATGCTTTAATAATACAAAAATTAAAAATAGAAAAATAAAAAACAAAATTAAAAAAACAAATGCTTTAAAAATAGAAAACTTAAAAATAAAAAAATTAAAAATAAAATTAAAAAAATAAAAAGCTTTAAAAATAGAAAAATTAAAAATAAACATTCAATAAAAAATAAAATTAAAAAATATAATAAATGCTTTAAAAATAATAAAATTAAATATAAAAATTAAATAAAAAATTAATAAAATAAAAAGCTTTTAAAATAGAAAAATTAAAAATAAAAACGAATTTTAAAAATTTCAAAAAGGCTTTAAAAATACAAAAATTAAAAATTAAAAAAAAAAATTACAAATAAAAAAATGCTTTTAAAGTAGAAAAATAAACAATCAATAAAAAACAAAATTAAAAAATATAATAAATGCTTTAAAAATAAAAAAGTAATATAAAAATAAATAAAAATTAAAAAATAAAAAGCTTTAAAAATAGAAAAATTAAAAATAAAAATAAAAAAAATTTAAAAAATAGTTTAAAAAGAAAAAAATTTAAAAAATTAAAAATAAAATTTAAAAAATAAAAACCTTTAATAATAGAAAAATTAAAAATAAATATAAATATTTAAAAAATAAAATAAATGCTTTAAAAATAAAAAAATTATTTAAAAAAAATTAAAAAATAAAAAGGTTTAAAAATAAAAATAAATAAAAAATAAAATTAAAAAAATACAAAGCCTTAAAAATAGAGAAATAAAAATTCAAAAAAACAAAATTAAAAAAATAAATGCTTTAAAAAAAGAAAAATTAAATTTAAAACTTAAATTTAAAAATATTTAAAAAATAAAATAAAAAGCTTTAAAAATAGAAAAATTAAAAATAAAAACAAATAAAAAAATAAACAAAATAAAATAAAAGCTTTAAAAATAGAAAAAATAAAAAAACCCCAAAATTAATAGAATAAAATTAATTAAAAAAACATGAAAAACAAAATAAAAACTCTAAAGTGCTGTAAAGTGCCGTAAAATTTCCATAAAACGTCGTAAAACTGCCGTAAAGCGCCACTGTCGTAAAAGGTGCCGTAAAGCGCGACTGTCGTAAAACTGTCGTAAAAGGTGCCGTAAAGCGCGACTGTCGCAAAACTGTCGTAAAAGGTGCCGTAAAGCGCGACTGTCGTAAAAGGTGCCGTAAAGCGCGACTGTCGTAAAACTGTCGTAAAAGGTGCCGTAAAGCGCGACTGTCGTAAAACTGTCGTAAAAGGTGCCGTAAAGCGCGACTGTCGTAAAAGGTGCCGTAAAGCGCGACTGTCGTAAAACTGTCGTAAAAGGTGCCGTAAAGCGCGACTGTCGTAAAAGGTACCGTAAAGCGCGACTGTCGTAACTCTGTCGTAAAAGGTGCCGTAAAGCGCGACTGTCGTAAAAGGTGCCGTAAAGCGTAACTGTCGTAAAACTGTCGTAAAAGGTGCCGTAAAGCGCGACTGTCGTAAAACTGTCGTAAAAGGTGCCGTAAAGCGCGACTGTCGTAAAACTGTCGTGAAAGGTGTCGTAAAGCGCGACTGTCGTAAAAGGTGCGTTTTTTCGACAGTCGCGCTTTATGGCACTACCTTTTATGGAACTTTTACAGTACTTTACAGCACTTTACGGATTTTACTTTGTTTTTAAATTATTTTTAATTAATTCTATTTTTTAAATTTAATTTTTATTTAATATTTTTTTAATTTTCCGATTTTTAAAGCTTTTTTTATCTTTTTTTAGTTTTAATATTTCTATTTTAAAGCATTTATTTTATTTTTAAATTTTCCTTGTTATTTAATTTTTAGTTTTAATTTTTATATTTCGAAAACATATTTTAAATTTTTTTATTTTTATTTTTTTCTTAACTTTTACTTTTGATTTTTTGATTTTTAAAGCTTTTTTTAATTATTTTTTATTCAATTTTTATTTTTGATTTATCTATTTTTAAAGCTTTTTATTTTATTTTTTAATTTTATTTTTTATTTAATTTTTTGTTTTTATTTTTTTATTTTTAAAGCATTTTTTTTTAAATTTTATTTTTTATTTCATTTTTATTTTTTGCTTTTTCTATTGTTAATGCTTTTTTAAAAAAATTTATTATTTATTTAATTTTTAGTTTTTATTTTTTTATTTTTAAAGCTTTTTTAATTTTTTATTTATTTTTATTTTTGATCTTTCTAGTTTTAAAGCTTTTAAAAATTTTTTTATTTAATTTTTTATTTCATTTTTAGCTTTAATTTTTTATTTTTGAACTATTTATTTTATTTTTCAAATATTATATTTTATTTCATTTTTATGTTTTGCATTTTCTATTTTTAAAGCATTTTATTTTTTTACTTTTATTTTTAATTTAATTTTTAGTTTTGTTTTTTTTATTTTTAAAGCATTTTTAAATGTTTCTTTAATTTAATTTTTATTTTTGATCTTTCTATTTTTAAAGCTTTTTCAATTTTTTTTAATTTTCAGTTTTAATTTTTTTTATTTTTAAACATTTATTTTATTTTTTAATTTTATTTTTTATTTCATTTTTAGTTTTAATTTTTTATTTTTGAACTATTTTTTTAAATTTATTTTTTATTTAATTTTTTAAAATTTTTCTATTTTTAAAGCATTTTTTTATTTTTTAATTTTATTTTTAATTTCATTTTTATTTTTTGCTTTTTCTATTATTAAAGCATTTATTTTATTTTTTTCATTTTCCTTTTTATTTAATTTTTAGTTTTGATTTTTTTATTTTTAAAACATTTTTTTATTTTTTATTTTTTATTTAATTTTTATTTTTGATCTTTCTATTTTTAAACCTTTTTTATTTTTTATTTAATTTTTAGTTTTAATTTTTTTATTTTTAAACATTTATTTTATTTAATTTTATTTCTTAATTTTATTTTTTATTTATTTTTAGTTTTGATTTATTTTTAAAGCATTTCTTTTATTTTTTTAATTTTATTTTTTATTTAATTTTTTAGTTTTGATTTTTTTTATTTTTAAAGCATTTCTTTTATTTTTTTAATTTCTTTTTTTTCATTTTTAGTTTTAATTTTTCTATTTCTAAGCATTTCTTTTATTTTTTTAAATTTTTTTTTAATTTTTAGTTTTAATTTTTCTGTTTTTAAAGCTTTTTATTTTTTTAATTTTCTATTTTTTTTTATTTTCCCATTTTTAAAGCATTTATTTATTTTATTTTATTTTGTTTTTTATTTAATTTTTATTTTAATTTTTCTATTTTTAAAGCTTTTTTTTTTATTTTATTTGGTGCTGCCCAGACCAACTCAAGCTGGTGATTGTGGTGGTGTTTGAGGGTCTTGCAGTTACCCCGATTAATAGGTAGAGATGATGTTTGGAGGCCACAGTGTTACAGGTAGGGGTTCAACAGTTTTTTAGGGTCTTTCAGGTGATTTTTCAGGGATTTTTAGGGATATTTTAGGGGTTTTTTTGCAGGAGTTTTTTAGGAATTCTCTGGAAATGTTTAGGATACCTTTAGGGCTTTTTCAGGGCTTTTTCAATAATTTTTAGGGTGTTTTAATGACTGTCTTACCGGGGCGCCCCAGCCGCCCAAGGCACCCCGTGCTGGCGCCGCGGCGCTCCAGCCCAGCCTCCCGTCAGCGCCGCCCGTGGTCGCTTCCCCTCTCCTGCCGCTGCCACTGCATGGCGGGCCGAGCCGCGCCTTCCCCACCGCACCCTCCCGCTTCAGAGCTGCTGGATGGCGTGGCTCCGCCGCCTCCTGCAACCACGGACGTCCCGGCGTTTCCTTCCACGGCTGCAGCCGCAGCCCGGTTCCCGTTCCCGCAGCTCCACCTCCTCCCGCACACCCCGGCCCGCCCGGCGCCATGATGACCGCCCGCGCCGCCGTAGTGACGGAACCCACGCATGCGCAGTTGCTACAACCCCAGCACCAGCGATATCACTCCGCGCCGACTCATGGAACCACAGCGCTGCTTCCGGGATCAGCCGCACGCATGCGCAGTTCTATCTCCACGGCCCTGCCGCCACCCCCCACTGCATTCGCCGCAGCTTTGGTACAGCCCGGTCCCGGTTCCGAGCCGCTGCGTGCCGCTGTCCGGCCACAGCCGGCATCCATGTGCCCTGTCATGCCACTTCTGCCGCCACTGCGTCTATACACAACACCACAGCAGGCGAAAACTGCAGCGCCTTGCGTGTATCCTTCCGCGTCTCTCCTTCTGCCGGGCACCGAGAGATCCCTCCGCAGCGCAGCGCGTAACAGTGCACAACCGATACCTGATGTGCCTCCGCGTTTTCGCCTTCCACACTCCTAGCACCCAGTGGGACTACTTTGTGTCACGATTCGTCTGCACAGCCACATCCATGCACACAAACCGTGCGAGGAGGAGGAGGAGGAGGAGGCTGGAATATGACAGCTGCTTTAATAAATACAGGACAGAGAATTATTTTGCCCCTGCAAATGCCAGCCCTTTGATCCCAATACAAAAGAATTTCAAAAAAGAACTGTTCCCAAATAGCTCCAGAGTCCCCTCAGTGTTTGGGACAGATTTCTCGACCCAAAATGAGACAGTAAACCCTGAAAATTTGCCAGCATTAATGCCAAAATTAGAAAACTCACAAAAATGTTTTGATAATTTTCACCTAACAGACTGGTGTGAAAAACGCCAATCACTTGCTTTTAAAATTTTTGAAAGTTTAATAGTAATAAAATGGTTATAAAAATAGTCATACAATTAGAGTAATAATAATTTGGACAATTTGAATTAGGACAATATGAGACAACAAAAACAAAGAGTTACGGACGTCCGGGTACCTTTTTCTGGGCAGCACAAGCCTGAAAAAGGACCCCCGTTAACAAAGGATTAACCCTTAAAAGCAATAGCCTGTTGCATAGTCATACACTTCATACATGGTGCATAAATTCCATTCAAACACAGGATTCTGTCTGCTCATCATCCACTTCTTCCTTCTAATCCTAACAGCGCCTTGGAGGCAGGAAGAAGTTCGTTTCTTCTGATAAGAGGGCAATAAATTCTTTTTCTCTGAAAGATCCAGGTGCCCTGTGGCCGCTATCTCACTGCAAGTCCTTTCTTTAAAAAAAGTATCTTACATAGCATCGTTTCTATTTTAACAGTTTTTGTAACCTATACTTAACACACTACTTAAGAGAATTAATACAGCATTACTTTCTAACACAACACATATAATATTCATTTTAATATTTCAAAAAAGCCAATCATAAAATACCTGCATTTTTCACAATCCCCACTCTTATTCTTTGTAAATCATTTGGCTTGAGCAATATTTCTTATCTACTTGCATCTTCTGGACTATGCGGGCAAAATAAAACAGGGGATTACACAAGGAAGAAATATAAAAATAGTTGCAACACATAAAATGAAAGATCTTAATTTCTTCTAATACATTACCCTACCAGCTAGGTTTTAACATTGTTTTCTAATTTTTGGACCGGTACCTCGGTTATTATATACATATGTATTTTTTTCTTCTTTGATTTCTTTGGCTTTTTCTAGAATGACTTTTCTGTGGTCATCAATTTTCAACAATTTGATAAATTAAACTTTCCAAAAAACACCCCCTTCTTTGGCCAATAAATAGTGTAAAGCCAACCTATTCTGATACCCTACAGTTTTTGTTTGGCTTAGCTGACTTGGTATTAACTCCAATACCTGTGCAGCTCCATTTGCTATCATTTCTATAACTGCTTGGAGTCTTGTAATATGACTCAATAGATTATTTGGCGTCAATACAGAGTTAAGTTGCTGTGCTGGTTTTACCTTTTCCTTTATTATTTGTTTTTTTACCAAATCTCGAACTGTATCTTCAAGATTAAATGTAAAACAAATCCATCTCTCTCCTTTTGGACATTCAATTCCAAATGTATTACCACTTTTTCCTAAGTTTCTTGTAATCCAATACTTTACTCCATTTTGCCTACAGGTTCTTAATTTGGATGGGTTATAACAGTGGCTGTTGACGTAGGTGTGTGTAATTAAAGAGGAACTTTGGTTTCTTTCCACGTGATGCCTTCTGCAGCATTTGTGACACAATCTTGCTGGTATCCCGAAAGGGAAAAGAGAACAAATGAGTGCCAGAAACAGGAATAACAGAGGTCCAGTATGGCTTATACTCCCACCTCCCAGGCCTGTGAGGTTGCAACCCACAGCAGGTGTATTTGATCTTCTCGGTGGCGAAATACAGAGGCCAATCTGCACTTGCCCTCTATTTCCTTGTCACTTTCTCTTAACTAATTTCCAGGCAAATTGGTTTGGACACCCTTTATCTGTGGTCTCTTACCGTTCTTCAGGTATCTCTCATTCACCAGGCACTAATAATTCCCATCCACAAAGCTAAGTTATTACTTTAACACTTTTTGCAATAAAAGCATAAATTTTGTGAACTTCAATACTAATTATTTTCACAATTCAAGCATTTACTTATAACCCAGCTAGCATGTCCAGTATTGGAATGAATCAAATAAAGTTTACTGATGGAAATGGTAATTCCCCTTCTCCCCTGTACAATTCTCAGGCTAAGGTCAGAACACAAAAACAGTCTTGATCCTTCTATCTGGAGTATTCCTCCCCTAAGGAGATGTTTTATTCAGGCAGTGCTTGAAACCAGTGGTATAAGCATTGTCTTACTTCTGAATTCAGTGTTATTCTTTGTACATTTCTTGGATCATTTGGCTTTTGCCAAACTATTACCACTCAGTCCCCATTGGAAAGTCAGTTTGGTATCACCCGGTTTAAATGTGATAGTCCTTTGATTCTGCTGGCATGAATTCACCCTCTTTCCGTGATTCTGATTGTTGCTTCGGTAGTACCTGGATAGGACTTCTTAATAGCATAGTAATAAAAGAAAGATAATACTGCATTAACTTTTACCATTCACTTTTCTTCCAAACTTTCTGGGTTTAGCTAAAAGCTTTTTCCACAGCAGCCTCTTCTTCTTCTATCCAGCTGTGCTAATAGCTGCAGAGGCAAATTCTTCTTTTTGTGAGTTACAGTTAGTTAAATAAGAATAGCTAGACCAATTTTAACACGAGATGTATCACATCTATTGCTTTTTACTTTTTGGGCAGCATTTAATTGTTTTAGCCTTACAAACCCATTCTTTGGGAAAAAAACCAAAAAAATTCTTTTTAACAGCAAACAAAACACACAAAAGAAAAGACCAAAAACTTTTTGGGCAGCATTTAATTGTTTTAGCCTTACAAACCCATTCTTAAGGAAAAAAACCCAAAAAACAAAAAAATTCTTTTTAACAGCAATCAAAACACACAAAAGAAAAGACCAAAAACCTTCTTACTTAAGAAAAACAAACCACTTTGTGAGGTTTGGAGAGTCAGCAATCTCTGCTTTGATTTTATCTTTTAGTGCTAGCCCACCTCCCGCTCTTTTCACGGCCTTGCTGTCAATGCCGTGCTGCCACTTCGCTGCAGGGCCGGAGCAGGGGAGAGCAGCCAGGGGCATGGGGACCCTGGGGGCAGCCTTGGGTCCCTTTTGCCCTCTCTCTCTCTTTCTCTTTCCTTCTCTCTCTCGGCCCACTTACCGGGGCCGACGCTGCCATCCTCCACTCGGGACCCCGGCAGCCTGGGAGCCCCCCCGGCAGTTCCGCCATGGAGCCAGCCCGCTCCTGCCCAGCAAACCCGTGTCCTCTGCTGCCAGCACCGCCACCGGGTCACCTCCATGGATCGGTGCCTGCCGCAGCCTCCGAGACCCCGCCGCTCGCAGGGAGCGGTCAGACACCTCCCAACCTTGACAACCCCAAACCTGGCGTCCCCAGGTGCTCCTGACATTCTTTTCCTTTCTCTAGTCAACTTCTCCTCTTTTCCCTTCAAGGAGAGCCCGTTCTGCTAAACCCTTTCTGGACCTCAGTTCAGCATTGAATAACCTCCTAACAACCGTGTGTTAAGACACTTCCCTGCCTTTCATGCAAAAACCCCGCATTCACACTCCTGCTCTCTTCTAGCACCAAGATGTCATCACTTCACATTCTAACATCTCAGAGTTTGCTAACCACCTCCCTACTTCAACTTCTCTCTTTCTTCTCGTCTTACCTGTTGTTTTTTTTTTTTTTTTTTTTTTTAATTTAACACACCTCAGATGGTACGAGGTGAACCTAACTAAATTACTTCCAAAAGTAGGCTTACAACTTTCTTTTACTAGGATTGCAGTAGCTGTTAAATACCTACTGGCTAGCTGTGGCTTACTGAGTCTAACATCTTTGATATATAAGCTACTAGATATTTTTTTACTCTTCCTTACTCTTGAATTAAAATTTTATGAGCTACTCCATTTTCTGTATTTATGTATAAATGATAAAGGATTTTTCTAACAAAGGTAAGCTTAAAGCTGGTACTTAGGCTAGTTTTAACTTAACTCTTTTAATTAAACAATATCTTCTTTGGTCTGTTTTATATCATCTCCTTCTGTCAATTTTTTTCATACACGAATTTTGCTACTTGTGCGTACCCCTCAATCTGTAATATTTCAATAATCTAGGTAATTTTCTGATCTCTCTCTTTGAAGAGGGAGGGAGAATGAATAAAATTCTTGCAATTTTCTCATGGTTGGTTTTCTAGCTACTTTTATTTATTAAGTGTCTAAGATATTTTACCACTGGGTAGTGAGTCTGAGTTCTTTTATTAACCTCCCTTAAATCTTGTACTAGTCTATAATTCCCATCAGACTTTACTGGGCTAATAGGGATATTATGAGGAGACATACAAGGTTCTTATGCCCCATTCTTTATTAGTCCTTCTATTACCGGCTTCAAACCTTCCCGTCCTTCTAAAGATCCAGGATACTGACGTACACGTACGGGACAATCTTCTCTCTCAATTGTAACCCTTATGGGGTCGATATTTAATCTTCCCCTATTTCCTTCCCCACTTCAAACTTTTTTGTTGGTTTTTTTTTTTCTTCATCCTCTCTTAAATAATTTTAAAACTCTAGCTGTCATTTTCCCATTTTCTGATAAAACTCCTATTCTTAATTGCACTTGTAAGACTCTTCCCAATAAATTGCTACCTGCCCCTGGGACCAATAAGACATCTCCCATCCAAACTTTAGTTTCTTCCCTCAATTACTACATCTTTAATGAGCAGAAATGTAAAACTTTCCCTCTTTGCCCCTGTTACTTTCACTATATGTTTGCTCACACTATAACTTTTTGGAATATTTAACAGGCAGGTTCTCTCTGCCCCTGTGTCTATTACAAATTCCAATTCTTCTTCTTGGGGACCCACTTTGAAAGTTATCACAGGCTCCAGATGGTATTTGTCCCCCCCAGAAATTTAGAGCTTATGACCTCCCTATTCCTCCTCTGTGCCCATCTCTTTAAAGATTTTCAGATCTTCTGCTTACTTAGTACCATTTTCCTATTTATCTTAAGTTTGTTTATCTATTTAGTTGCAGTTTCTTCTTTCCCTTCGAAAAGCTGTCCCTTAAAAACCTTTTTTTTTTTTTGCATTTCGCCTTTGATATGCTGTCGCATTTATTCTTTCGATTATGTAATTACAATAATTATTCATGTGTTTACTCCTCTCCTCGTTATTTTTACCCCACTCAGGAGGTACAGTTGGCATTTTTTCTTCTCTGGGGGTCTCCGTAGATTATCTTTTTTTCTAAGCTTTTATTTCAGCTGCTGATTAATTGCCTTTCTTCCTGAGAAAAATATTATTTTCATTACAGACCACATCTCTTCTGAAGTATAAATGTTTGGACCTAAAAATTGGTCTAATTGTTCAGCTATGCCTATGGTATCCTCCAAGTATCCCTTTTATTTATTTCTTAAAATTTCAGACCTCAGACGAAGTCAAAGGAGCATTTACAAACCCTGGTCCGCCCCCTCCTATGGGAGCCTCTTTTAATGGAAATAGACTAATCCCTTTATCCCATTCTTTTTGGATTTTTATCTTCTATAGCTTTTCTCCCGTATTTTTAGGAAGAATCAGGAGAGGGCTTTCTTTTACCTGAACTTTTAGTGTTTTGATAAGGTGATTCCTTTAGAGAGTTCCGCTGAGCAGCCGGTAGCTGTGGTTACCAAGGGAACGGAGCTCAGGGCGGGACGGGGGAACTCGGCACAGCTCGGGGTCTGCAGGGGGAATCACCCGAGGGGCTCGGCACAGCTCAGGGTCTGGATACTCCAAAGGCGGGGTCTGCAGCCGGGACCGCCCGAGGGGCTCGGCACAGCTCAGGGTCTCGGTCCTCCAAAGGCGGGGTCTGCAGCCGGGACCGCCCCAGGGGCTGTTCCGGTGCAGACCGAGCTGCAGTGTGGATCGGCCCCACGTGGCTCACGGCGGCTGATCCGGCAGAGACAAAGCCGGGACTAACCCCGGCTGCAGCGGCGGGAGCGGAGCAGAGTCAGGGCAGCCGGGGATGGCACAGACGGGACCCCCCCTCGGTGCGGTCAGCGCGGTAAGCACGGTGCACACGGCAGGATGGACCCCCCGCCCCTTCCGCCGGCATGGCCAGCGGAGCGGCCGCGGGCCAGGCGGCCGGGACCGGGCCAGACGGACCGGGACAGACGGACCTTGCCGGAGCCGGCACAGGGGCTGGGGCAGCCGCGAACGAGTGGGGGAACAAACGGGAATGGATGAGGTAATATTTTGTTCCCAGCCTTATACTTTCACCGTTTTTCTTTTATTGCCTTTAAAAATGTTATTTTCTTACAATCTCCCTCCTGCCCAGCATGTGGTATATCCTCTTTTTTTCCTGGATTAAACGGTATTTACAAATAAATCCAGAGCTTACCAAAGCAAACTTCTGCTTGGATACTTTGAAATGGTCGGTGAGTTAACTCACGACCTTCTCATGTTGTTTTTATCACCACCCTTTTATTTATCCTTTGGCAAATTATACATCTTTCACTTACTTGTTTTTCTACTCCAAAAATCGCAATGCATCCATAGTTCCTTAAAAAAAATGATCACACAAAGCCTGAGTATCCCACTGGGCGTTTTGATACATGTCCTCTGCTATTCCCTAGTAAGCATTTTATTATCTGTCTTCCATCAAGATGTTTCTATTTCCCCCATTTATCTTTTTCGCCACCTATCTTGTTTTAATTCACTTTTTTTTTTTGCTTCCCTAAAGTTTGGAATTTCCAATTTTTCCTCATTTGGAGTTAATATTAACTCCTTCAACTCCATTTTCTGCTGCATCTTTAGCTTCCTGATCTGCCAAATTATTTCCAGGGTCTTTACCCTGCAAATGCCTACCCTTTGATCCAACACAAAAGAATTTCGAAAAAGAACTGTTCCCAAACAGCTCCAGAGTCCCCCCAGTGTTTGGGACAGATTTCTGACCCAAAAAGAGACACTAAACGCTGAAAATTCATCAGCATTAATCCCAAATTAGAAAACCCACAAAAATCTTTTGATAATTTTCAACTAACAGACTAGGATGAAGTCAGAGGCCAGATTTGCAAAGAAGAAAGTCTAAATCCTCTAGCTATGCCCGTGCCATTCAGCCAGCAAGCCGCCAGTCCTAGAACACGGGTGGCTATCCCACCTCATGAGATAAAAGAATTGCGAAAAGCAATAAGGGACGTGGTATCTGCTCCCCATATTTTAAGCAACTGCTGAAAAGTACCCTGGAAGGACATACACTCACACCAAATGACTGTAAAAATCTTGCTAGTATAATTCTCACAGACTCACAATATACGCTATGGGAACTCAAATGGAAAAGACTGCTCACAGGGGTACTAGCCACTTATAGACAGAGTACCGATGCAGACCTTCGTACCCTTGTCACGTCTAAGCTGACTGGTGACCCTCCTGATGCTCAGAATGATAATCAAGTGAATTTACCCAAAACAGCGTTAGATGACATTAAAAAGATGGCTCACAGAGCCTTTTTGCAAATTCAGCCTGCAGAACGTTTTGAAAAAGCCTATAATCTGATTAGGCAAGACTCGTCTGAACCATTTACCACACTTGTGGGCCGGGTAACGCAAGGAGCAGAAAGACAATGCGGCGATGATATAGCTCGCCCAATAATGATACGGGACATTATTGAAAATAATGGCAATGCAGAATGTAAAAGAGTTATCAAAGCCCTAGGAAAAGAAAAACCCACAGTGCCTGAAATGATGGATGCCTGTAACAAAATTGGGAGTCCACAGCAAGTGGCAATTATCCAGGCAAATGAACTTGGAAAAACTCTAGGAGAAAAAATTGAAAGGGCTCTTACAGCTCAAACAGCGCAAGCAGTCGCACAGGCAGCACAAACAGAAGCTTTACCTGTCAATCAACCAAAGACGAACGTCTGGGTTGCTTTAGCCAGGTCTGCAGGCTCCGATACCATCCGTCTATCTGACACAAGCCCTGACAAACCTTTTTCAACCTGTCTAGTTGGAGTACCTTTTCCAAAGGGTTTTCATAATGTTACTCCTGATAAATATTGGCCATATGATGATCATCACGGATCTCCAACTCCCAGCCAGAAACACCAAACTTATATTGATAATTCTAAAGCTGATAAATCTGACCTTCAAGAGCTAGAAATCCTAGGCTCATTAACTATGGATACCTGTTCCTTCTTTCATTTCCTAGGAGAAGACGGCCCTCATTTAAAGGTCACCCCATATCACCCAGCTTATAGCAATATGACTTCTCGTCTCCGTCCGTCCCGACCGTGCTACCCCCCCGATGCTCCTACAGGTAGAAACTCACTCACTAGCTGGAAAAATCCTTCCAATGCAGTTTTTTCTATTTTTATCCTCTGAGTGTCCAACTTCTTTTGCTAAATTTCTGTAGATTTGAGCTCAAATTACCATTTCTGACCAGCGCAGAGACAAATGATGAAACATTCCTGAGTTATTCTTACTCTTCATCTTATGGAAGTACCAGCCAGCACTAAATTTGCATCATCTAACCAAAGTAGACATTTCACAGAAAAGCACTTTCTATAGGAATATTGAAAAACCATAGATTGAGGTAAAACCATCAAGTTTCTGCCCTCACTGGTGCAAAGTCACATGTTGTTTGAAGAGCATCCCACTGAATTTTCTAAAGATGTGTGAATGTGTCATCTGGACCACAGGAGATAAAGCAGGGTTAAAACACTGAGCAAAACTGAAGTTAACAAACACAAGGTTCATCAACCTTGCAATAGAACTTGCAGAAACCTTTCAAGGCTCATCCAATAAAGCCCCGTGGCACTTTGTTCTTCCCCCTCCTTCCAAATCTCCATCCGTCCGAGCCAGCATCAGCAGGAAATTTTGCACGGAAGCTTGCCAGATAAAATAGCTATATCATCTGCCATTAGTTTTAGAGAGTTCTTCAAAAATAGGTTAAAAATTATTTTATCTATTATTTTCTAGCTGTGTCCTAAGTTAGGGATGGGCCGAGTCTTGTGTCTTTGTCTCACAGAAAGGTGGTTCACGTGTCCTTTAATATCATATGTGCAAATATTTCCAATCTGCATTCTGCCTTATCAGAAGGCTAATTAATTGCTTTATTATACTATATTACATTACATCTAAACCCAATCTGCCAAGTACTCCACCCCACACACCGCACCCAACTCATGACTGTCACCCAACAGTCCCGACACGCACACACACTTGGCCCCGACAGGCCAAGGAAACAAAACACCATCACTTTGGGTAAACAGTCTCCACGCTGCATTCTACTTCGGCACAAACACAGGCACAGCAAATGAGATAAGAATTGTTTTTCCTTCCTCTGAGGTTCAGAGAATGTGAATCCCAGAAATATTATTGGGAAGAATTGTGCCTTGCTTTTCTCTGTGAAGAGAAATGCGGTGACAGGTGCACCCTCGCCACCAGGGCAAAGAATCACAGAATGGCTTGGGTGGGAAGGGACCTTGAGGTTTATCTTTGATTTATGCAACACTTCAACAGGCAAGAGGGGGCTCATCCGCTTCAGAGCTGCTTGCTTTTCTCACACCTTTCACAAGCAAAGCCTGAAGCAAACCCTCCCGAGTTGCCCTATCGACCAGGGGACTCCTCAGCACTCAGTGACACTGCCAGCAAAACCTCAGACTTTTACTCACAGGCCATGCACTCGGTTGTAACCCAGATTCTCTTTTTCCAGCAGTAGCCTCGAACTTCCTTTGTTCTCTCTGCAGGCCTTTTTGCAAGCACACCAATTAACAGACTACACAAGTTTCACCAGCAGACTTCAGCTAAATCCAAAATTGGTTTCTACCCCAAGTAACATTTCCAACCCCCTGTCTCACCTGCGATGTTTGGAATTTTAGGAGGCGGCAGCCCACTCGAGATCAAAGGTCCTGGGCAGGGTGCAGACCCAGGGACACAAATGCCATCCCTTTTCCAAGGGAAACAAAACTCATCACCCCAGTTTCCTTACATCAGTTTGCCGAAGACGTTCAGCACTCCCAGGTCACTCAGAGTTCTCGTTGGCCGCAAACTCGGTCTCGGAGTTATGGAGTTACGCTTCCTCCTAAGACTCACCTCCCCACCTCAGCCCCCTGCTGCTGCGTCCCCTTCTCTGCTCCTAACCCTACTCTATTTTCCAGCCCGCCCTTGCTCCATCCCTCACTCCGCCCTTAACCCGTCCCAGCACACTTCCCGCTCCATCCGCTACTTCACCCACCGCCCACCCGTGAGTCCCCTCCAGCAGCACGCGGGAGCCCGAACCCTCGGAGGACGGCGCAGCTCTCGCAGCAGGACAACACCCAAGCGAGACAGGCAGGGACAACGTCTGTGGGCTGCAGGGTGTCACAAGGGGCTGCGGGTTGAGGGGAGGGGGCTGGAGAGTGACACAGAGGATGGGGGAGCTGAGAGGCAGAAGGGGGCGTTAGGAGCAACTGGAGGGCTCCAGGGTGGCACAGAGATGCTGGGAGTGGGGAACTTGAGGGTGACAAGAAAAGGGTGAGGGGGAGCAGATGCCTTGAGGGGCAAAGTGGGGGCTGCTTGAGGGTAACAGGTGAACCAGCGCTCACACCACCCCTAACCTTACCCTAAAAACCACCCCTAACCAGGTGGAGAGTGCACGGTGGAGGCCAGGGGGCCAAGGGACAATGTCAGAGGTCTCGGGGTGGCACGCAGACATTGCGGGCTGAGGGGCAAGGAGGGGGAGGCTTGACAGATGGAGAGCTCACACCGAGGGTTAGGGGTACAAAGGACACAGGGTATCAGGTAGGGCTAGGGTACAGGTGCAGCAGCCCTCAACCCAACCCCAAGGTCACCCTAAAGAGCACCCCTAGGACCCCAGTTTTCCCCAACAGCAGCACAAGGCAATAACCCCAATGCTGGGACAGCCCCAGAAGTCTCCCAGCAGCTGCAGGCAGCAACCCTAATAAAAAGGTAGCAATGATGTTTGTGGTCTAGAGAGTGACAGGTAGGAGTTGGGGGCTGAGCAGTTTTTTAGGGTTTTTCTCACGGCTTTCAAAGGATATTTTAGGGCTTTTTTGGAGGAGTTTTCCAGGAAATTTCTGGGAACATTTAGGATACTTTTAAGGCTTTTTCAGGGCTTTTAAAAGATTTTGTTAGGGTATTTTAAGGGCTTTCTTAGTACTTTTAAGAATTGTTTGGGGGGGGATTTGTGTGTTCTTGGGGTTTGTTTAGGACTATTGAGGGTATGTGGAGGACTTTTTAGGGCTAGGGTATTTTTAGGGTTTTTGAGGGAATTTTTAGGCTTTTTTAGGGTCTTATCAGGGCATTTTAAGGATTTTTGGGGTACTTTTAGAGCTCTTTTTGGACTATTTAGGGTATATTTAGGGATTTCTAAAGGTTCTTTGGGGATTTTTAGGGTTTTTTTAAAAGTAGGGTATTTCCAGTGTATTCTAACAGCATTCTGAGGCTATTTTTAGGTTTTCATGGGGTTTTTAGGACATTTTGAAGATTA
Source organism: Molothrus aeneus (assembly GCF_037042795.1). NCBI lineage: Eukaryota > Metazoa > Chordata > Aves > Passeriformes > Icteridae > Molothrus > Molothrus aeneus. The sequence continues at coordinate 1,561,050 of NW_027098964.1, read as the reverse complement.
GGAGTTTTTCAGGGAATTTTTAGGTTTTTTTAGGGTTTTTCATGGCACAACACATGGAGGCTGAGGGGCAGCTTGAGGGGCACTGTGGGGGCTTGAGAGTGACAGAGGCTGGGAGCTGAGGGAGGAAGAGGGAGAGGGGACAGCGGGTGACACACAGAGATGCTGAGGGTGGCAGGGGCAGCTGTAGGGTGACACAGAGAAGCTGGGGGCTGAGGGGCAAAGGAGAGGGGTCAAGGGTGACACACAGGAGCTGAGGGCTGGGGGACAGAGGGACCGGTTGAGGGGTAAAGGGAGAGGGCTTGAGGGCTGGACAGTCCAGTGGAGATCAGGGGTACAGAGTACAGCTGTACCAGCCCTCACCCCAGCCCTAACCTCAGCCTAAGCAGCCCCCCTAAAAACAGCCTTTTCCCCCAACAGCAGCACAACACAGCAACCCTAACAGCGAGACCAGACAGCAACCCTCACACAGCAGCACAATGACAGAACCCTCAGAGGACAACGGACCCACTGCAAAAAGGTAGGGACGACATCTGTGGGCTAGACAGCGAGAGGTAGAGTTTGGAGACTGAACATGTCTTTGTGAGGCTTTTTTTCCAGGACTTTTAAAGGTATTTAGGGGATTTTGGAAGGGACTTTTCTGGGACTACTTAGGGTATTGTTGGGGGGTTTTCAAAGCCATTTTATGAGTCTTTAGCATATTTTGAAGATTACGGTCAGGGTCACAGGAAACATCCTCTGAAAAGGCAGAGTTTTAGGACTGCAGTGGAATGCTTGAGCAAGGGGCCAGCGGTGGCACAGCGGGTCGGGTCCCACGCTGCCAGTCCGAAGGTTGTAAGTTTTAGACCCAGCTAAGCTGTTGCGGTTAGGGTTAGATGCTGTCAGCTATGGTCTGGGAGAACTTCCGCACAGAAAAACTGACCCCCCGCGTCTCCCGACGCCAGTTTGCAGGAGGCGCTCGGCACTGCCAGGGCAGCCCGAGTTCTCGGCGGGGGCAGCTTTGCTCCCGGAGAAATCCTGCGCCGGCCCTCTTCCCCGTAAAGCCAAACTCACCCCCGCTGCGCGTTGATGTCCGTTCGCAGGAGGCACGCGGCACTCCAATGGCGGCAAGAGTTCTCGGTGTCGGCAGCCGCGGTCCGTGAGAAATCGTTCCCTGCGGTTTTGGAGGCCGAATCGCAGTTTCGGCCACGGGCACACAGAGAGGAAAGACCGTTAGTTTCCTTGGAAAGGAAAGTCTGGCAGCCCATGGTTTAAGGGGCAGACGAAGGGCTGTGCAGGGGAAGGAACTCCTCACAGGACCTTTCTTCACCTCAAGCCCCACTCCAAGGTCTAGCAGCCCCCCGTGTGCCCAGCTGCTTTCAGAGGGTTACCCAGGCACACCCGCACAGGGAGCTGCTAGTCCAGAGGGGCTAACAGGGGCATCCCAAGGGTCCCTCCAGGAACTACGGTCGGAGCATCCAGCACGGACTAGGGAGCAGCCGGAGCCACCCAGGCACGGAGCAACACTTTGAGAAAATGCCAAGGCAGGAGCCCTTTTGCCAAGGGGCAGCATCTGAGCGGGCCAGGCAGCACGTGGGGTTCCAGGAGAGGGCTTTCAACTTTCCCCTTTTACTGTGCCAGTCCCTCCCCAGGGCCCCCAGACCCTCCACAGCACTCCCAGAAAGGAGAGGGGTTATTAGGAGAAAAAGGGTTTAGGAAAAAGGGAAAAAGCATCCTTTTCCTTTATTTTTTGTGTTCAAACTGGGAGGGACTCTGCTTCCCCTGCAATTTTAATGGTCTCAGTTGAAAGAATCCCTGCCTTTTCTCTGCTGTTCGGGGTGTTAATTGACAGGGAGTCCTCATTTTCTATTATTTTCCAGTTTAAGTAGAAGGGGAAAATCTTGACAATGTTTCTTATGGGTTTCAATTAAGGGTAGCCAGCCCCTTTTTGTTGTCCTGAGGCCTAAATTAAGGGAGAAGCCCAGCTATCTCTCCATAAGAGTTTGAACTGAGGGAAAAATCCCTCTTTTTTTCATCACTGGAGAGATATAAAGTGAGGAAAATCCCTCTTTTCCCAGTATTAAGGAGAATAAATTAAAGGGCAGAAACTATTTATTTGCTGTTGTATTAGTTTCAGTAGAGGTAACTGCCCCATTTCCTCTGTTTAAGGGGTTCACTGGAAGGAAGCTCTGCCTTTTTCAGCATTTTAAGGGTTTAAAACTACATTTCAAGGCCCTTCTTTCTGTGCCATAGGACCAAGTATCTCAGAGCAGGGTGAGCCTGACACCTGGCATGCACTTAACCCTTACACTGCCTGGGAAGCTTTTATTTATCTTATTTTTACTTATAATGTAGATAGGCCTAATTAGAGGTCCCAAGGAGACTTAGACTATTCATATCATAAGTATTCTTTTCCACCCAGCATAGTCACACATGAAGTACTACTTAGTAGCCACTAAGGAATAATTATGTAAGTTAACAGCAAATCACCCAATTTATCTAGTTACGCTGCCTAAACAGAAACTTTTATTTCTTACCAGTTTTCTGCCCATTTACTCCCAGTAGTTGTTGCAAAAAAAGAAAGCGCTGTTATTTTTCTGAAGAGTTTTCCTCTATAACAAGCCCTTTGTTCCCCTTGACTTCAAGTCAGAGGAGCCAAACAGCAGCAGCTGCTCTGAGGGCTTTTATACCCGGTGGGATTCGCCCCCTCCCTTTTCCCGGGTGCCACGGGAACGAGAGGCGGGCACCATCAGGGGTATATTAACCCCAGCCTTTGCTCAGGGCCTTCATTCCCCCTCTGGGAGGTGCTGGGATAAGAGCTCTCCTCTCATTTCAGTGAAGAAGCTTTTTCAGCTTATCTCAGCTTGTTTTCAGCAGGTGTTTCTGGGCATCTAAAGCAACAGAGGCTTTGAAGATACTGTGGAGAAAACAGCCTGGAATACAGCGAGTATTTAAGTTCACAATTTTGGGTTTTGTGTTTAGGGGTGGTAAAGTGCATTTGTAATTTCAGGTTTTGTTCTTATATTGTTTTGTATTTTTTTTTAGGAGGAGTGCAGCTTCCAGAGGCTCCAGGTTGTGTCAGCTACAACACTTTTTTCAGCAGATTCATCGTGTCCCCAGAGGCATCTGTCCAGTGTCCAAGATGATGTTTGAGATTGAGGCTTCAGGTGAGTTGAGGATTGTGACTAGGAGAGGGAGGGTGAGCAGGTATCCAGTTAGGAGTTATTGTTGGGGGGGTGATTTTGAAGGCAGCAGGGTGAGAAAGGGTGTTTATTTGAGCCCCCACCCCAAGGCTTTTCAGAAGCCGAGCAGAGGCATTCACATGTCTTACAGCACACAAGGTCATCCACTGCACTCACAGGAATGCCATTTAACTTTGCCTTTCTCTAACCCAGGTGTCACTCACAATAACGGCCGCAGCCTTGGAATCAGGATGAAGCTGGAGCCTGAAGGAGCCGGGCACACTAAGGAGAGGGCAAGTAGCTGACTTGCTGGGATTTGGCCCACATACCTCTGTACTCATACATTGGTTTTGTTTTTCTTTATTGTAGCTGACTGAGAGGCTAACAGGCGATCACGGGGCCCTCCGAGGCAGACTCATTTCAGGCGCAACGTGGATCCACGTCACTGATCATCCAAAAGATAAGTCGGGGCCACGGCCTGGAGATGGGACAATGGGAGAGCAGCGGGTTGGGAGTTCCTGGGACAGATCTAAAGATTAGCAGAGGGAAAAGCAATCTCCTCCAAGGGGTCTCTTAGGACAGCTGAAGGGAGAGGCTCTAATTTTGACGGCAGCTTTCAGGCGGGCAGCGCAGAACAGTTCCGGTCCACGTCGTGTTGTCCAGTGTACCGTGTTACCTAGCGTGTCTTTGGGGTCCCTTTTGCCTTTTCCCCTCGAGACCCTCACCACAAGCCTGATGTGTTGTGTTTGTCGTCCCCCTGTTTGTCACGTTCCGTGTCACGGGTGTCCGCACATATTTGTGCCGGAGCCGCTCTGCCCTGCCCTGCCGCATAGCCTGCTGCAAGAGGACAAGTCCCAGGGACTTGCAGTTTGTGGGGTGTTGCCAGACTCTAGATGATATTCCTAGATAGACAGAAGATGTTTGGAGCTGTGAAGTTATCCCGCAGCCCTTTGACTTTTGTCCTCACTTTCTTTCAGATGCAGAAGGATAAAATCCAGGGCAAAATCCATCCACTCATCCCGAGTGAGGAGGTTCCCCCGAGCAGGTCAGTCACCGTTTGTCTCTGCAGGGGGAGTGTAAAGTGTGACTCTGTTACAGCTCTGTTCTTTTTCTTTTCCGGAGGTAAAGCTGGATATCAGCAGTCAAGATGAGGTGGGCAAGGTGAGCATTGAGTAGCTCACCTTGTTGTTAATGCTCCAGTCTCACTTTCCAGTGCAACTCTAAGTATCCGTTCCTGTTTCTGCGCTTTAGGCAATCAACTCGGAGTACGCCGAGCCCCAGTCACCGACCGGCCGACGCACCGGGTGCGCCGCTCTCCCGAGCCCTGCCGAAGTATCACGGGACTCGTCGATGAAGCCTCTGCCTTTTCTATTTAAAGGTGTCACCAGGGTAGCCTTGGGCACCGGACGAGGAGTCGCGGTGAGTCGGGGAAGTAGGGAGGAGGAGCGAGGGTCCGCTCAGGTTTCAGCAATTCCACATCACCTTGTCTCCTCTTACCCCAGGCTTACCCCAGGCATCCGCCTCGGAGCGCGGCCGAAGGGTGCGGCCCCAGGAGCTGGGCATTCTTAGCAGAACGGTGAGTGGCAGAATTGTTGGGTTTTGGCCAGTGTGCTGCGTTGATCATGCATTAATATTTGCATTTCTTTCATGTAGATGACGAAGAAACAACAGGAAGCTGTTGAACAACAGAGCCAGCAGGAACTTCCCAGATGTCGAGGCCGCCTTCTGTTGCACCTGAGACGGACCTGCATCCCCAGATGTCCGAGAGATAAGTAGAGGGCTGCAACCCACAGAAGGGGTGAAAGCGGGGCGCAGGGTAGGGACCCACCGGGAGGGATTTTTGAGTCTCCTTTGGAGATGGGGGTGTCCATGAAGCGGCCCCTTAGGCCCCATAAAAGCAAAGCCTGACTTTGGATCACAGTGCTGAGGTGCGCAGGGCAGAGCAGTCCCGGTGTGTATCATGTCACTTGTCTTTTGTGTATTATGTGTGTTTGGATATGTCATGTCCTTTACCTTAGGCCTTGGAGGGGCCTGTCAGAAACCCTGGCATCATTGTTAGCATCTGCGATCTCTGCATTCCTCGGCCTGGCACCCAGGCCATGGAACTTTCGCCTCAGGAGCTCAGACAGGCATCAGACTCTCTTGTCTCTTTAGAAGCATCCGGTCAGATGTCTTTTCAGGTCTTGTTCTGAGCTGTATGGACAGCTCTGTCCCGCCAGGATCCATTATGGCGGACTAGGACTAGAAAGAACGTGAGGGCAGGTAGAGGCTTCTGGCCGTAGGATTCTCGGGCATCCATCTTTGCAGTTCTTGGACTAAATCATTCAGTTAGCATCTTCTTCCTCCAGGTTTCTCTGAGCCTCATCAGCTCACCATTGGTCTCTCCTCGGTCATCTCCTTTTGCATTCTCTCAGTCCTCGCAGCCATTTTCCTTGCCAGGAGATTTCTGTCCGTGTTGTGTCCCCGTTGTCTGTCACGTCCCGTCCCGTGTCACGGGTGTGTGCACACATTTGTGCCGGAGCTGCTCTGCCCTGCCGCGTAGCCTGGTGCAATAGGAGAAGTCGCGGGGACTTGAAGTTTGTAATGTGTGGTGTAGTTGGACTCTAGGTGGGATTTGTAGATGGACACAAGATATCTGGAGCTCTTAAGTTATCCTGCAACAGTTTGAGTCTTGTCCTAACTTTTTTTTCAGATTCAGATGAATTAAATGTGTGGCAGAGGGCCCCATCCCGGGTGAGTGGTTTCCCCCGAGCAGGTGAGGCACCATTTGTCTCTGCAGCAGAAGTGTATGCAGTGACTCTGTTACAGCTCTGTTCTTTGTCTTTCTTTTTAGGAAGTAAATCTGGATACCAGCAGTCAAGGTGAGCAGTGGAGAGAAGTAGCTGTTATTGCTCAGGTCTCAGTTTCTGCTGCTGCTCTAAGCTTCCATTCCCTTTTTTGTGCTTTAGGCAATCCACTCGGAGCCGGCCGAGCCCCCGTCACCAGCCGGCCGAGGCACCGGGTTCCCTGCACGTGCGAGCCCTGTGGATGCGTTACAGGACCTGGTGATGAAGCCCTGAACTCTTCTATTTAAAGGTGCCATCCAGGTGGCCTTCAGCAGCTGCCAAGGAGTTGCGGTGAGTCGGGGAAGTAGGGAGGAGGAGCGAGGGTCCCCTCAGGTTTCAGCCATGCCAAATCACCTCATCTCCTCTTACCCCAGGCACCCCCTGTGACGACGGCCTCGGTCTCCGAGCGTGCCCGAAGCGTGCAGCCCGAGCAGCTGAGCGTTCTTAGGAGCACGGTGAGTAGCAGACTTGTGGGGTTTTGGCCGAGGGGCTGTCAAGATCGGGCCCTGATATTTGGTTTTCTTTAATACAGCTGTCTGAGAGACACCAGCCCAGTGCCAGCAGGACCTTCCCGGCTGACGAGGCGGCCTTTCTTCGCACCCGAGACCGGCATCCCCAGCTGTGCGAGAGATAAGTAGAGGGCCATGACCCACAGAGGGGATGAAAGCAGGGTGCTGGTTTGGGAATTACTGGAAGGGGTTTTTGAGTCCACTTTGGTGATAGGGGCTGTCCATGAAGCGGCCCCTTAGGCCCCATAAAAGCAAAGCCTGGCTTTGGATCACAGTGCTGAGGTGCGCAGGGCAGAGCAGTCTCGGTGTGTATCGTGTCACTTGTCTTTTGTGTATTATGTGTTGTTTGGATATGTCATGTCCTTTACCTTAGGCCTTGGAGGGGCCTGTCAGAAACCCTGGCATCATTGTTAGCATCTGTGATCTCTGCATTCCTAGAGAATGGCAACCAATGCCAAAGAACTTTGGACTCAGGAGCTCAGACAGGCATCAGACTCTCTTGTCTCTTTAGAAGCATCTGGTCAGATGTCTTTTCAGGTCTTGTTCTGAGCTGTATGGACAGCTCTGTCCCGCCAGGATCCATTATGGCGGACTAGGACTAGAAAGAACGTGAGGGCAGGTAGAGGCTTCTGGCCGTAGGATTCTTGGGCATCCATCTTTGCAGTTTTTGGACTAAATCATTCAGTTTAGCATCCTCTTCCTCCAGGTTTCTCTGAGCCTCATCAGCTCGCCATAGGTCTTACCTCAGTCATGTAATTTTCTGTCCTTGTGCTCCTTGCAGTCATGCTTCTTGTCTCGAGATTTCTGTCCGTGTTGTGTCCCCGTTGTTTGTCCCATCCTGTCTGTCCTGTTTCACGGGTGTGTGCACACATTTGTGCCGGAGCTGCTCTGCCCTGCCGCGTAGCCCGGTGCAATAGGAGAAGTCGTGGGGGCTTGAAGTTTGTAATGTGTGGTGTAGTTGGACTCTAGGTGGGATTTGTAGATGGACACAAGATATCTGGAGCTCTTAAGTTGTCCTGCAGACCTTTGACTTTTGTCCTAACTTTCTTTCAGATGCAGAAGGATAAAATCCAGGGCAGAGCCACCCATCCCAGGTGTGGGGATTCCCCTGAGCAGGTGAGTCCACATTTTTCTCTGCAGAGGAAGCATAACTGGTGACTGTTACAGCATTGTTCTTTGTCTCTCTTTTTAGGAAGTCAAGGCTGAGAGCAGCAGTCAAGGGCGAGTGGGCAAGGTGAGCATTGAATAGTGTACAGTAGCAGTTGTTTTTGCTGAGGTCTCAGTTTTGGTGCAGCTCGAAGCATCTCCTCTTGTTTTTTTATTTTAGGTGGTCCACTTGCCATCTCTCCTGGCTGAGCACGCCCATGCCAGGTGGGTGAGAGCTTAAGGTATCGGTGTGGCATCCTTGTCAGATTTGGGAGGTTGTGTTTTCACAGTATCTCAGCATGCTTTTCCGCTTTGTTTCTTTGCAGGTGCCATCGCTGCCCTAGGCACACCAAGGAACAGAGGAGGGCAGGTGAGTCGGCGTTTAGGCAGGCTGATTCCTAGGTGAGTGTTACACACCAGCATGCTAAGCGTGTCCCTTTTCTCTTTGCAGGTCTCTTCCGGGCACCCTCCGGAGTCAAATGAAGACTTGAGGTGAGCCGGGGCAGCGGTGCGGAGGAGTCCCGGGGTTTACTGTTGTTGAGGGCAATAGTCAGGTTTTCTGTTTTGCCTTAGGTACCCTGAGGAGGCTCGTAGCCCAAGCTTGGAAATGGCAGCACCGAAGCACACACGGAGAGCATCTCAACGTCCACGTCCGACCGAGGATGGATATTGTCCGCTCTTCTTCCAAAAGCTAAGTGTCGGGGGCCAGCGGCCGGGAGAAGGGGAATAGTCTTTACTCTCAGAGGAGGCAATTTGATGTCAGCTTAGGGGAGAGGTCTGTAGCGGGGCGAGCTCTCTGGCAGTAAAGGGAGAGGGTTTCCCCTCAGCCTCGCCAGAGCCTTTGCCGGGCAGGGCAGTTCCGACCCATCTTCACATTTTTCGTGTACTTTGCGTCGTCCGCCTCCCTCGACTCGACGTCGTCACGGATCTTTCCCCCGAGGAGCTCGCCTTCACGTCCGGAGCTCCGGCCACGGTCACCCGGCAGTCGGCTTCCTTCTCTAGGCTCGCCGCCCCTATTGAGCATCCTCTTAAGTACTTTGGCACTAACTTCTTTTGACGAGTTACATTTCATCATCACATGCCATCGTCATAGGGCTTCCTTTCCTTTGGCATCATCAGCCTCTGGCTCATCTTGCGCTAAGCATCTCGGGTCCCTACGGGGACAGTGCCAGGCAGTTGTCACTCGTCTCTGTGTTATGTCATCTGTGTCTATGTTATGTTGTCTGTGTCTGTGTTATGTAGTCCGTGTCCATCGTCTTACGTGTCACAGGCCTTTGTTACGTCTCGATGCTTTATCGGCACTATTCCGTGCCACATAGGCCATATTCTACTCCCGTTCCTTTCTGGATATCCCCTATTCCAGCATCTTTACATTTTTACTCTTTGAGACAGGAAGGGACAAGATCCTCAAAGGGACAAAATGTTCTCATCCGTCTTCCTTCTCACTACCGGCTTTGGTAGTGCCTTTTTTTTCACGCGATTCTCTTGGACTTCCCGAGGGAGCGTCTTACACCCTCCTCACGTGACAGCAGGAGTTCGATAGGTTCCATCCTCGCAAGGGGTATAGGGCTCAAGAATTCATCTTCCAGAGAGCTATCTCACGTCCTGGCTTACATTGCACGTACCTATGTTGGCTTATACTGTATGTACTCTATATTGTGTGTACCTATGCTGGCTTATACTGTATGTACTTACACTGTGTGTACCTGTGTTGGCTTATACTGTATGTACTTATATTGTGTGTACCTATGCTGGCTTATACTGTATGTACTTACACTGTGTGTACCTGTGTCGGCTTATACTGTATGTACTTACACTGTGTGTACCTATGCTGGCTTATACTGTATGTACTTACACTGTATGTACTTGCACTGTGTGTATCTATGCTGGCTTATACTGTACGTACTGATATTGCGTGTGCCTATGCTGGTTTATACTGTATGTACTTACACTGTACCACTTATGCTTGGAGCTGCCCTGCCCTGGCATGTAGTTACAGTTAGGTAGAAGAGTTATAAAAACTTTACTGTTCATCTGTCTTTAATGGGGTTTTGGGTAGAAAATTTATTGGTCAGAGCAGGGACAAGTCCTAGCTGTCAGATAGCCACTCATCGACCGCTTCCTGTCGTCTCACAGGTCCCCGAGGCTACCGATTTCCTCCGAATCTACCATTTGACGTCGAGGAGCGGCAGCCAGAAGAAGCGTGGAAGCGCGTTCTTCAGCGTCTCGAGTAAGGGCCACACCAAGCACGTAAGCGGGAAGAGCGTGAGCGACAGCACGTGTCTCTCTCCGTGTATGAGCGCATGCTGACTGGAATTAACCTTGTGCGTGTGACTTTTGGTTTTCAGGTTTTTCAACTCATTTTTAAATTTAGAATAAAAAATCCCCAGCCGGGGGGGTTTTTTTTTTTTTCCCCCCGGCTGGGTTTTTTTTTCCCCGGTCCCGGTCGGTCAGCGAGGCGACGTTCATCGCCAAAGTTTGGGCGCGGACCCTCCGGGGACCGGGGTTTTCGTCAGGCAGGAGGATTTTTTGGAGGCTCCCGGGAACCACGTTCCCGAGGAGGGGCGTGAGCGCGTGCCGAGGGTTAGCAGAGCAGTCGAGGTGCGATTTAGCCTGGGTTTGTGTGTAAGCTGAAGCAAGTGTGTGTGTGTGTTGAAGGGTTTTAGGGTTGTAACCTTGTATGACTTTTGCTTTTCAGGTTTTTCAACTCATTTTTAAATTTAGAATAAAAAATCCCCAGCCGGGGGGTTTTTTTTTTTTTCCCCCCGGCTGGGTTTTTTTTTCCCCGGTCCCGGTTGGTCAGCGAGGCGACGTTCATCGCCAAAGTTTGGGCGCGGACCCTCCGGGGACCGGGGTTTTCGTCAGGCAGGAGGATTTTTTGGAGGCTCCCGGGAACCACGTTCCCGAGGAGGGGCGTGAGCGCGTGCCGAGGGTTAGCAGAGCAGTCGAGGTGCGATTTAGCGTGGGTTTGTGTGTAAGCTGAAGCAAGTGTGTGTGTGTGTTGAAGGGTTCTAGGGTTGTAACCTTGTATGACTTTTGCTTTTCAGGTTTTTCAACTCATTTTTAAATTTAGAATAAAAAATCCCCAGCCGGGGGGTTTTTTTTTTTTTCCCCCCGGCTGGGTTTTTTTTTCCCCGGTCCCGGTCGGTCAGCGAGGCGACGTTCATCGCCAAAGTTTGGGCGCGGACCTTCCGGGGACCGGGGTTTTCGTCAGGCAGGAGGATTTTTTGGAGGCTCCCGGGAACCACGTTCCCGAGGAGGGGCGTGAGCGCGTGCCGAGGGTTAGCAGAGCAGTCGAGGTGCGATTTAGCCTGGGTTTGTGTGTAAGCTGAAGCAAGTGTGTGTGTGTGTTGAAGGGTTCTAGGGTTGTAACCTTGTATGACTTTTGCTTTTCAGGTTTTTCAACTCATTTTTAAATTTAGAATAAAAAATCCCCAGCCGGGGGGTTTTTTTTTTTTTCCCCCCGGCTGGGTTTTTTTTTCCCCGGTCCCGGTCGGTCAGCGAGGCGACGTTCATCGCCAAAGTTTGGGCGCGGACCCTCCGGGGACCGGGGTTTTCGTCAGGCAGGAGGATTTTTTGGAGGCTCCCGGGAACCACGTTCCCGAGGAGGGGCGTGAGCGCGTGCCGAGGGTTAGCAGAGCAGTCGAGGTGCGATTTAGCGTGGGTTTGTGTGTAAGCTGAAGCAAGTGTGTGTGTGTGTTGAAGGGTTCTAGGGTTGTAACCTTGTATGACTTTTGCTTTTCAGGTTTTTCAACTCATTTTTAAATTTAGAATAAAAAATCCCCAGCCGGGGGGTTTTTTTTTTTTTCCCCCCGGCTGGGTTTTTTTTTCCCCGGTCCCGGTCGGTCAGCGAGGCGACGTTCATCGCCAAAGTTTGGGCGCGGACCCTCCAGGGACCGGGGTTTTCGTCAGGCAGGAGGATATTTTTTGAGGCTCCCGGGAACCACGTTCCCGGGGAGCAATGATTGCTGGGGTGTAATTTAGCAGTTGTGATGGCAGCGATGGTGAGTTTGTGTGTAATGTGAAGGGGGTGTTAATGGTCGCCGAGTGTTGTTTTCTGTGTGCTTTTGTTGCTTTGGTGTCCTGTAACAATAAATCAGCCTGTAAAGAAAATAGAGCAAGGTTATCATCTTGTGTTAATATGTGTTGTATTGCTCTGTATTGCATTTGCATTAACTGCTGTATTATTTTGCTGTGTTTTGCTGTATTTTGCTGTATTGCATTTGCTTTAGCTGCTGCATTGCCCTGTATTGCTCTGTATGTAAACTAGACTTTTACCAGTGCGTCTTTGGATTGTATCTGCACTTGCATTTGTATACACTGTTTCCATGTATTTTGCTGATGTATGAATAAAAACATTCCTTTAATAAAGTTGAGTCACCCTTAATAAAGATACCCCCTGCCCTTCCTTCCCCCACCTTGGCTCCTGTCTTTTTTTTTGGTGTGGTTTTGTCATTTCTTTCCACAGTCTTTCTTCCTTTTGCTCCTCACTTTACTGTTCTATTTCTAACTTAACCTCCATCTATCTCTAACCCTTTGTTTCTGTTTTGTTTGTAACTGTCAATCTCAGTCTTCTCGCTTCTCTTTCTCTCCGTGTTCTCCTTTTCCTCGGTTTGTGTTTTTTCTCTCAGTCTTTTTCCTTTTTCACCCCACTCCTCAATTTTCACTTTCACTCTAATCCTAACCACTTTCTTTTCCCTTTAACTCCTGTTCTTCTTCAGTTCTCCCACCCTCCTTTTCCTTTATCCCTCTGTCTTCCTGTTTTATTTTCTTCTCTGTCTTCTTGTCATTTCTCTGTCTTTTCCTGTCTCTTCACCCTGTCTCTGTCTCATGCTGTCTGCTCTGTCTTTGTTCTGTCCTCTTCTCTTCTTTCTCTGTCTTTGTCCTTGTTCTGTCCTCTTCTCTCTTGGTCTTTTCTTCTCTCCCTCTGTTTTCCAACTCTTTTGTCTCTCTCCCTTTTTTCTTTGTTTCTCTGTCCTTTCTCCTTGCTTCTGTCTCTCTCTTTTGTGCTTCTATCTCTTTTCCCTCTGCTTTCTCTCTTTTCTCTCTCGCTCTCTTTTCTCTCTGCTTCTCTCCCTTTCTTCTCTTTTTTCTCTCTCCTTCTCTCTCTTTTCTCTCTCCCTCTTTTTTCTCTCTGCTTCTCTCTTTTTTCTCTCTGCTTCTCTCTTTTTTCTCTCTGCTTCTCTCTCTGCTTCTCTCTCCCTCTCTTTTTTCTCTCTGCTTCTCTCTCTTTTCTCTCTGCTTCTCTCTCTTTTCTCTCTCCCTCTCTTTTTTCTCTCTGCTTCTCTCTCTTTTCTCTCTGCTTTTCTCTCTCCCTCTCTTTTTTCTCTCTGCTTTTCTCTCTTTTCTCTCTCCCTCTCTTTTTTCTCTCTGCTTCTCTCTCTTTTCTCTCCCCTTCCCTCTGTTTTCTCTCTGCTTCTCTCTGTTTTCTCTCTCCTTCTCTTTCTAACTTTGTTTTCCTTTCTAGCTTTAGTTTAAAAAAGCAGCAGTAGAAACTTTCAGGCTCCCTGGGAGTAAAAGAAAAAAAAAAAATAATTAATTAAAAAAAGCCAACCATTTACTCCCCGGGAGCCTGAAATTTCCTACTGCTGCACCGGACATATAGTTTTTCTTCTTTTTACTATATACAGTATATAGGGATCCCACCTGTCAGCAATCAATACTAATCACTAGTCCCCACCCACATACACACCCCACCCCCTGCAAGCCAGCACCCCACCCCATGCCACCCACCCACCCATAGACAGTGCACTCACAGCACCCCCTGCCGTTTACTCCCGAGTACTGCACGCACAGCGCCACCTGGTGTTTGCTGGCCGGTACTGCACTCACAGCGCCACCTGCCGCCTGCTTATCGGTACTGCATGCAAAGCACCCCCTGCTGTCTGCCGCGGCGCACTGCACCCGCGTCGCGCCCCCCAATGACATCATCAGCGCGACCAGCCCCAGAAAGGCCCCCAGTGCACAGGCGTCCACACCAGTCGCCCGATCGAAACGGCGCCACCCACCACACACCCCCCAGACCCCCGCACACACCGCCGCCGGCCCCCCACAAACCGGAACGCCATTCCGGCCACACACAACCCACAAAAACCCCGCAAAACCCCCCCGAAACCGAGAAAAACATCCCGGTCCCGGCGGCCGCCATTTTGTCCCAAATGACGTCACCCGACCCCGGCCGCCATTTTGTCCCCGTACCACGTGACCCCGCCCCCGCGGCCGCCATATTGTTGCCGTAAATGACGTCACCCCCACGGCCGCCATTTTGCCGTAAATGACATCACAGAGCACTCGCCGCCATCTTGGCTCTCGGGTCACGTGACCCCTGGCGGCCGCCATTTTGCTTCCCGCACCACGTGACCCAATGGGCGCCGCCATCTTGTACGGCACCACGTGACCAATGGGAGGCCGCCATCTTGATGACATCACAGGGTCCGCCATCTTGGTTTCTCTGATCACGTGACCACCGC